>NW_023606767.1:0-60001 GCF_013339745.2 Dermacentor silvarum | reverse complement strand
CTTCCTCAATGTACTAATCCTGGCTGCTGCGTAGTGATCCGGTATATTGCAATGAGGAAGGAGAGCGCCGTTCACCACAATACACGACTAATAAAAAGCGGGTGCCTCAGCTTCCTTATTTCTCGTTAATGCATAGAACCGTGAATTGTACTTCATGTATGGCAAACAGCTGCTTCACATAATGAGCTTCAATGTATTGTGGCCTACGCTATTTTACAGTGTAGTAAATGATAATGCAGACTGGTATCATTGCCACACACATAGCAATTTCGCTTAAGGTAAGATAAAAAAAGATTGGAGGACGCTTAGGCTTCGCTTTTAAGAGTGGAACGCGATAGCATTCAAAAAATTGCCGCAGTTTCACCCGAAAGGCGAAGCATCAATTGCGATAGCAAATTAGTAGAGAGCTATACGGAGTAAGGATAGTAGTTTTATCAGCTGTATAAACTTGGACATGCAGCAGCACCAGCAACGCGCAGAACTGTTGTCGACGCCGTCGGCGTTTTGCCTGCGTTCACACCGAACACACGCGGCGTTTTTATATAAATACGCATTTGGTGCCGCAGCTAAACATCGCCTTCCCTCCTTCCCTCCCTTACCCCCACAGCAAACGCGACGGAAAAAGTCGCGTTTGCTTTCTATATATGGAAAGGAGGAAATAGACGCTTAATTCTGCAGCCCTTCAGGGAGCACGGCGCAGAACGCGCGTTTGCTCTCCGATCATAAGTGGTTCTTGAGGGAAAGGGAAAGGTTGGCGCTATCTTCTGCAGCCCTTGAGGGAGCACGGCTCAGCGCCTCCGACGTCCGTTCGCTCCCTGTGAAAGCGCGCGTCCCTCGCGCCCTTTCACTCGCACATACAGCGTCCGGAGCGCGGCGACCATTTCATCGCCGCTGACGTCATACGGAACCTCACGGCGACGCCGACGGCAGAAATCCGCTTTGGAGTGTGCATATAATTGCTATCGCAATAATATCCCTGACTGCTTCTCACGCTTCCCGACAACTGAAGCTTATGCAACCGTAATGGTTACCGGGAAACACTGGCGGTGAACGCTAAGGACGAAGGCGAGCTTTCTGGTAGAAACGCGGCCTCTTGCGTGGGTGTAAGCGAGCCAAAAAAATTGCATCATTTTCAGGTTTCCGTTTTTGTTTCGTACTTTTAATATTTCATTCTGAGAAGATTTAACATAAAAGGCATGCGCTGTGGGTGTTTTGTTTCATGACATTTGTTTGTGGATTGTTATTCTCAAAATTCCTTGCAATAGCTTTGCCAAGAACGAAAAACAAGGTATGAGAAACATTGATGGTAGAATGGTGTGGCAAAATAACCCGCATATACCTCATGTCATATAAGAATCCGAGGCATATTTTTTTTTCTTTATTATTGCGATAGCAATTACATCGACACGCCAAAGAAGATTTCTGCCGTCGCCGGGAGTGAGTGAGTGAGTGAAAACTTTATTATTCCACCGAGCTGGGGTGCCCGCCTCTTAACCTACACGTAGGTAGGGGGGGGGGGGGGGGGGGAGGACGAAGCAGTCCCCGCGCGTTGAGGACGGTGAGTCTTCACGGCCTCAACGGCCAGGCGGATTGCTCGACTCTGGTCGTCTTCAGCCTCGCTCTGGAGCAAGGCCTCCCAGGCTTCTCTACTGTCAATGTTTTCTTTGGCCCCTGGGGAACCAGCACACTCCCATATTACATGGTCTAACGTACCTTTCTTCTTACAAAATTTGCAGAGGGCGTCGTTATAGTCCCTCGTCTGAGTTAAGTAGATCCAATATGGTGATGTATAATTGTTTCCCTGGAGGCGCCGCCAAATGCGAGCGTCCTCCAGAGAGAGAGACCGATGCGGAGGCGGAAATATTTTTCTTTCGGCTTTGTAATGATCTACAATTTCCCTGTACGTGTTGATGCTATCTTCGATCCCTGGAACTGGCTGCTCTAGAGTTGCCCGGTGGTAGAGTGCTCGGTCGAGCTCGTGAGCGGCTTCGTTACCTGCGACTTCTTCATGGGCCGGAACCCAAACAAAAGTTATGTCCCTACTAGGAGGGTTTTTGAGTAGAATTTTGAGGGCCTCTTCCGAGATTCGCCCTTTGCTAAAATTTCGGATAGCTATTTTGCTATCGCATAATATGACTCCCGCTTTTGTACCCGCACAAGCGAGCGCTACTGCAACCTCCTCGGCTGTACAGGCGTCCCTCGTACACGTGGAGCACGCTATCTGAACGCACCCGTCGCCATCTACCACCGTCGATACCGCAGCCCCGTCTCTGCCGCAAGCGGCGTCCACGTACGCTACTTTATGCGCCGGCGTGTTTTTAAGTTTATTTACTAGAGCTTTAGCCCTGTGAGCTCTCCTCTCTTTGTTGTAGATAGGGTGCATATTTTTAGGTAGGGGGGCAATTCGGAAGCGTTTACGCACGTCCAACGGTATGTCCTTCTTGCCAGTCGGGGCACCCCTGTCACATTGGATTCCTACCCATTCCATGATTTTTCTCCCTGTTTTGGACTGGCCTAATCTTTCCAACTGAGATACTCGTACTGCCTCAATGAGTTCAACTAGCGTGTTGTGAACCCCCATTTTGAGAAGAAGGTCTGTCGAGGTCGAGTCTGGGAGTCCTAGGGCTCGCTTAACGCTCTTCCTAATAATCGCGTCTATTTTGTCTTTTTCTTCTTGTTTAAAAATAAGATACGGTGTGGCATACGCTATTCGACTAGTAATAAAGGCTTGCATGAGCCTGAGGAGGCTGTTCTCTTTGAGGCCCCTGCCTTTGAGTGCAACTCTCCTAAAGATCCCCGTGACTTGCGCCGCGTATCCTTCTAACTTTTTGATTGTCGTGAGGTTGTATCCATTTCTCTGGATATACATGCCCAGAATTCTGATTTCCTCCACCTTGGGAACCTCCTTTCCGTTTATGAATACATTGATTGGTATGCTGCCCCCAGCGTGTCTCCTTTGATGTTTTGGCTCAATGATTAATAGCTCCGATTTCTGTGGCGAGCACGACAAGCCTCTGCGGGCCGCATACTCTTCCACCATATTTGCCGCTATCTGTAGTTTAAGTTCGATGGCTGCGTCGCTCCCACTGTTAACCCAGATGTTGATATCATCCGCGTACATGCTAAATTTTATCGATTTAATCTTATTGAGTTCCGCTGGGAGACTCCTCATCACTATGTTGAATAGGAAGGGTGATAGCACCGACCCTTGGGGAGTCCCCTTGCTCCCAAGTGTGATGGGAGGGGACTTTACATCCAGAAATTTTATATTCGCCTCCCTTTGTGACAGAAAGTCTTTGACGTATGTATATGCCCTATGACCCACACCTACCTCTTCGAGGCCTGCCAAGATAGCCTCGTGGCTAACGTTGTCAAATGCCTTGGTGAGGTCGAGGCCTAGGATCGCCCTGGTGTCAGTTGAGTCATATCGGTGTAGGATATCATGCTTTAGTCTGAGCATGACATCTTGTGTACTGAGCCCCGGCCTGAATCCAACCATTTCATGCGGCCAGAGATCGTTCTCCTCCATGTACCTGGTCAGTCTCGTCTGAACAACATGCTCCATCAATTTTCCAACACACGAGGTGAGGGAAATTGGTCGCATGTTGTTCAAGCTGGGTACTTTGCCTGGCTTTTGAATAAAGACTACGTCCGCCTGTTTCCATGTCTTTGGGAGTTCTCCTGTCTCCCACACCTGGTTCATGTACTTGGTTAGTGCGATGATAGACTCATCGTCTAGATTCCTGAGAGCTGTGTTCGCTATCCCGTCCGGACCCGGGGCCGATCTCTTTCTGAGGTTATTAATCTCTGCTCTAACCTCTGTCGAGGTGATGGGGGCATCGAGATCTGGGTTGGGAGGTCCCTCGTAGTCCTTAAACACCTCGCTCTCTGTTTTTCCAAGATATGTCTCTTGGAGCTCGCTTATGAGCTCGTCATCTGTACCAACGAAGCCATGCCTCGTTTTCACCTGGTTTGTACTAGCCTGCATTTTTGATTTACTAGGGTCGATGAGATGTCTGAGAAGGCTCCAGGTTTTGGAGAGACTCATATTGGCTTGCATCTCATCGCACTTGCTGTGCCAATTTTGCTCGTTGAGCTTAATCGCATATGTTTCGATTTCTTTATTGAGTCTGGCTAATTCGCGCCTGATATTCCTGTTCCATCTTTGTGCCTTGAGTCTTTTCTCCAGGTTACTCTTTCTGCTCCACATGTTCAGCAGTTTGCTGTCTAGCGCTGGGGGTGCGTCCTCATCCTCTATAGTTGTAGTCGCTTGCCCTATGTGCGTTTTAAGGAGGTGTGTCCACTCGTCGATATTGTAGATATCGACGAGTGGACACACCTCCACCGGCAGTGAGGCCTCCTTTCTTATTTCTCTGAATTTGTCCCACTCCGTTAATTTCGGCTGTTTGATGAGGCGAGTCTTGACGCCTTTTCCTAGCGTGAGCGAAATAATAAAGTGGTCGCTGCCTAGATTTTGTCCTGTGCTTTTCCACGTTACTGTTCCCGCCATATGGGTTATCGTGAGGTCGGGTGCAGTGTCCCTGGTTATACTGTTGCCTGTGCGCGTAGGGACGCATGGGTCAGTATGTAGAGTAAGCCCTAGCGTTTGTAGATCCTCCCAAATTCGTCTACCTTTGGGGTCTCTGTAGGCATATCCCCATTCCTCGTGAGCCGCGTTGAAGTCTCCCATAATGATGAGCGGTCTCCCAGCTGCGGCTTTGAGTGCTTTGCGGAATAAAGTAATGAATTTAATTTTCTTCTGCCTGGGTGTGCTGTACACATTCAGCAGGAATATGCTATCTCTATTTTTCTTTCCTGTGATAATCTCAACGAGAACAGCCTCTGCCTCGCTTGGGGAGATATCATGGACTATGGTTGCAATGTTTCGCTTTACGAAGGTGGTGACTCGGCTTTTATCCCCATTGCCGCTGTCAAAGCTTTGGTAGCCCGATAACCTAACAGGGGCCTTACCCGTTTCCTGCAAGACTATGGCTACGGGTGCTTCCTGTTGTACCTCGAGGTATTGTTGCAGCAACGCTCTCTTCCTTTGGTACCCCCTACAATTCCACTGCCAGAATGTGGAGGCATTTTTCTTATCCAAACGTTTATCCATTTCTATTAAGAATCGCTTCTATTGCCCCGATTTTCTCGCACAGCCTAGCTATTGTCGTGCCTAAGGTATCCATCGACGCACTCAGGGCGTCTATCTTGCAAGACTGTTGGTTGACTTGTGCCTGTAATAGCGCAATTGCTCCTCCATTCTGTAGCTGTCCTGTTTTCATAGTTTCGTTCTCCTTGTCCATTTTTGTCAGCCACGTTTCAATTTTCTTTTGCCAGCTCGCCAGCGGGTCGGTCTCCCCCGCCTTGCGTTTGGAAGGGGGTTGTCTCGTAAAATCAACATTCATGACCTCTTCCTCCGGTCCAGATGAAGCTGGCACAGAAGCAGGAGGAGTGATTTGGGTGTTGCATTTTTTGGGAGCCTCTGCGGGACCCTTATCTGTTTTTAGTGCGATCAGATGATTTTGGGTTTCCCTCAGCAATCGTTCTAACCTCATGTTTGCTTTCTTCTGCTCCTCTATTTCTTTCTTAAGTAAGCTAATCTCATCTTTCTCAGCCTGGGAGCCCTTGCTACCAAAGCTTACCGAGTGGATATTTTCTTTTTTCCTTTTCCCCCATGGGTCCTTGGGCGGCAGGCCTGGTCCCAGGCCCTGGTTAGCAGGTCCTCGGCCCTGGTCAGCAGGCCCCTTGGCTGGATTCTGCTGGCGGCCCCCTCCGGACCACGAACTGGACCTCCTTCCGGGTCTCGAACTAGATCTCTCTCTCGACTGCTGCCCCGCCTGGTCACTGGTAGCATCCCTTGCTCTGCCTCGGTTTTCCTCTATAGGTGCCGATTTGCTGGCCTGGGGCTCGCCTTGAGTCGGGGCTTGCGCCTGGAGCTTCTCTTGTTCCATCTTCTTCTCCCATAATCTCTTCTTGATGATGTACGGCATGCGATATATCTCCCGGCACTTGTTGTCGCCTAGGAGGTGGGCTTTCTTGCATAGCAAGCATCGAGGCTCGCAGCTGTCATTTGATTCCGGGTTGGCGGCTCCACATCCCCGACATCTGACGTCATCGGGGTTCGGGCAAACGTCGGCCCGATGTCCAAGTTTTCCGCAGGTGACACACACTTCATATTTTTTCTTGTATAGGTAGCAGCGTGTGGGGAAGCATCGGAGGTAAACTTCCATCGGCACTTTCCTGTCTTCAAACAGGAGCAATACAGATTTGGATTTCGCTCCCAGTCTTCTGACTCCAATAATCGAAGGGTTTTTCTTATTTCTTCTAAGTGCATCGAGGATTTCTTCGTGAGTTGCATCCAGCGGGACATCGTGGATCACTCCTTTCCCTCCGTTTTCCGGCATGGCAATATACGCCTTCGTCTCGACCATCGATCTACCGACCCGAAGTGCCGTGATCGCAGCGTACTTGCTTGCTCGTGCCGCGTCTAGCGTAGCTATCATGATCGATTGCTGCGTCAGGTTTGGTGATGCTACGTCTTCGTCTGCAGCCTCCGGGTCGACCCAGGCTGCTTGGGCCAGGTAGACGTGCATGCGCAGTCTTCCAACTTCTTCCAGGATGCGATTAATACCTCCTTTCGGGCGAATAATAATTTTCTCAGCACCTTCCGGAACCTCCGCGTACTGCTTCTCGACCGATCTTGCAGCTAGTTTCTTCCCCAGCCGGGGGTTAGGCCTCGTACCACTCCCCGTCGGCTCGCGCACAGCGGATGCGTCGCCGTGCTCGGGCGTGAAACGGCCTTTCCTCCGAATAAACCACGTTCCCCCGCTTGAGAGCTCGTCCGGGGAAGCGGCAGCGTCTACGGTCTCCATCTCCAGGCTCATGTTAGCTTGCGAGCGCCGCACGGCCTCACCGAGGCTTCGGCTCGGTTCCTTCACGTTAGGCCTAGCGCTCAGCTGGCCGAAAACAAATTATATATATATATATATATATGGTGATTGTAAAGGAGGAAAGCGGCGCTTAACTCTGCGGCCCTTCATGGAGCACGGCGCAGAATGCGCGTTTGCTCTCCGCCGTGCGTTCGCTCCCTGTAAAAGCGCGCGTCCCTACCCTTTCACTCGCACATACAGCAAACGGCGCACGGTGATGATTTCATCGCCTTTGAAATGCGCTTTGGGGTGGCCATATAATTGCTCTCGCAATAAAAATTGATCCAAGAGAGTATTCATGAAAGTGCTTTGGAAGAGTTGAACATCGTGAATGCCTTCTTTCGGTGACTGTTGCGGCGTCTGTTGCACGAATTGTTCTTCGAGTACACTGTTACTACTAAGCCCGCTGCGCCTAAGCTGACATCCCAGTAAACTGAAAGCATGCCCATGTAGTATTTCATGTGTAGTAAGACTCGCAATTCTTCTGACGCCTTCAACACGCCAGAATAACCAGAATGTAAGTAACTTAAGATCTTCAGAATGTCCAGCCTTGTGTGCAAGTTCCAAAGTGTTTGTCTGGTGCGGTCTTTTCTTTACAGTGGTAACAATCTACTCCTGTCTATCGAAAGCCTCTACTTCAGTATCGTTCACGTAAAATGTATTTGTTTTCTGGACATATATTTTCGCAGAAACTTGTGAGCACAGGACTGGAAAGGCTGCACAAGTTAAAGAACCGCCATGGTTTCTCTGGCCGTCCGAATTGCTCTGCTCGCTCTGTTTCAGCTTGGCAACGCTGAAAATGACTATTCTAAGCTTGTTACAGGTGAGCAACTATACTGGATCAGTCTTTCTGCACTACTACACGCATCTTCAGTGCCTAATATTGCTGCAAAGCGAACACAAAAACAGGACAAACACACGCACTTGCTCCTTTCGAATCAATTTCGTGACATATGCTAAACAGTAACAGCTTTGACAAAATGAATAAATAACAAGCTTCCGAAAATTACACAATCATATATGTTATATCCATTTAAAACGTTCTGAATTATTTAGAGGAGACACTCTTTTTTTAACGCTTTCCATGAAGCCAAGTCGTTTTACTAAGGTGTTTAATCTGGGAAATGCGACTCAAGTAGCATCTATCTCTCAAACAGAGAGTGATAAATCTGTGTTTACATATATATATATATATATATATATATATATATATATACTACAGTACACATCGAACAAACCAAATTGACCCTACACGCATGGTTAGCGTCCCTGACCCCTCTTGCTTGAGTTCGTGGGGCGTATGCATGTTAATTGCCAGCATAATAATCATATTCTACCCGCCGTGGTTGCTCAGTGCGTATGGTGTTGGGCTGCTGAGCACGAGGTCTCGGGATCGAATCCCGGCCATGGCGGCCGCATTTCGATGGGGGCGAAATGCGAAAACACCCGTGTACTTAGATTTAGGTGCATGTTAAGGTACCCCAGGTGGTCCAAATTTCCGGAGTCCCCCACTACGGCGTGCCTCATAATCAGATCGTGGTTTTGGCACGTAAAACGCCATAATTTAATTGATTAATCATATCCTATTCCGTGATAAAGATTACAAGTATTTGATGAAGAGAAGCTGTTACTGTTTTGGCTATTTCGAATGACGACATGCTACATTCAATTGTTGACGATGAATGCGGCTTTTTTTATAGCGTAGCAATACAAATTGTCGGGTTCTGTGTTTGAAATTGTATGTCTTTTGCCACGGTACAGGGATACGTTCCATTTAACACTCATTATTTCGAGAGCCTAAAATTAGATGCACCTATTCTGTGCACAGGTTGAAATACGCCTGAATAAAACACCGGTAAATGGTTTTTTTGTGAAATGCTTACTAACATACCACCTCGTAGCGCGCTGCGACAACGCCCCGAATGTGGACTGGACAGAAAGCATCAATGGCTTCCTGCGGCGGATACCGAAAACAATTACAATGCCAAGCCGCACAGAGAAGACATGGATGGCAGGATTTAAAACCTCTTCAGTCGAAGTGACCGGCCTCGGAAGTCTGTGGGCCTACAAGCCACCCTATAGCTTCTGCGTCGCTAACCGCACCCTGATTGAAGCTGTGGTGTTTGCCGACGATCCTCTGATGATCAACATTGAGTGGAAGAGCTGCGCCGGAAGCAGCGGCAAAATAGGAACAAAGGTTTGTACCATATAATCTATATACAACGCAGCCAAGGTAGTGTGATATCGGGTGAATAGCACAGCGCGGTCTTCCGAGCGAAGTTTTATTAGTGAATGACATAGATATACGAAGAAAGAGTCAGGGGGAAAGCAAATTGCAATTAAGAAGTGCAGAACTGGAAAACAATCTTTAGAAACTGTACGAAACAAGAACGACCACGAGAAGAGAGCATCACATGTGTTTTTAAATGTATCGTATGCATCTTTCTTTCCATCCGCCTCACAAAACAAGAGATAATTTTTTTTCTAGACGAGGCGAACGATGCATAACCTACCGGCTTGAGCTTGTCGTAGCTTGAATTTATGCGTCCTTGGCAGAAATAACCAGAATGTGACACTCACCTTGAGAAAGTAGAACAACGGTGCTATAAATACATGCGTATATCTAATATATCTAATATACATGCGTATATCTATGGAAGCAACAGGAGAAGTGCTCTTGATTTGTTCCAGTTACTTCACTCTCGTGTAGACGTACATTCGATTTTGCATATGGCACCGGTTAGTTTAAACGCGATAGCGTTGAGGGCCCCCTGTCTCAGAAAATCCGGCGTCAGTGTCGGCGTGGCCGCGGACCCACCGGTGTCGTTGGCGGAAATAATCATCCCGAACCACCATGATCGCGCAGGCCCTTCGCGTGGCGCAAGGCGTTGGTGAACAAAACTGAATTTCTGAAAGTAAGATCTGTCCGAACAATTGTAAAGTACGACTTAAGCGCAACCTACACACGTCACAGCTTCGGATTGTAATTTGAATATACGAGAAAACATTATTCTCTTACGCCTAAACTCAAACACAAATCCCTTTTCCAGCATTGCTACAATTCATACGCGGTGCGCCGCGGTTTTTTCCCTGCAAAAACACCATCCAGATGGCGCTAGCCTCCAAGTCAGCCGCGCGCGGAGGCGAAGTTCGACAAAAAAAAAAAAAAAGCGGCATTTGCCGGGAAGCCTGATAAGCAGCCAGGGATCTTTCAATGCTATCGCGTTCCACTGTTAAAGGCGAAACTTAAGCGTCCTCCAATTTTTCTGTTTACCCGCTAGGGTGTCTGAAAAAAAAGAAAAAAAAAAGAGGTCTAGGGAAAACAGCGCAAACTAGCAGTTTTTGCACACTCAGCCGACATGTTCATTTATTTCTGGGAGTGAATGAGTTACTGGTTAAGGAATTCAAAAGTCATATGCTGTCAAATATATTACTTGTTTTTTTGCAGAGCTCTATAGTTTCAAGGTACGGCTTGTGCAACTTATCTTAGTTAAAGTGATCACTTCCATTTATTGCCCCTATAACACGAGTCATTGGTTGCGTACAAGCTGAATGGTGTGAGTCATTATGAACACAGTTTAGAGAAGTATGAAAAAAAAGTATCTGGAGTGCGTGAGAAGTCCTTGTGCATGCTTCTTATGATGTATGGGCACTCTGGTAGTGAAAGGAGCCAAGAAAATACGCCAGTGAGATTTATTGACGGATTAGAATACCTACATGCTCACCTTGTGCTTCATGGATTTTACCTGCTGTGGCTGACAGAGCTCTCTCAAACGCAACCTACGCCAGCTCGGATAGAGAAGAGTACTGCCGAGCTCTACCTCTCTAAGCAAGTGCTTAAATATAATGGCTAAAATATGAGAGGTAAAATCTCTGGCTTAATTTTGCTCCAATTGCGTCATGCGTTGTGCTAAAAACGCGTCATCTGTACACACGAACCATGCATAACGAGAAATATCTTCTTGCCTCTACACATGGATGTCGAAGAAAGCGTGTGGGGGCAGTGCTCACGGTTGCAACGATATAGGCGTTATTAGCACCATACCTTTTCGTGCGGTACAAACGGTCATAGCAAGCGATCCACTTTGCTGAACGACCTGAAAGAGGTCGAATCGGAAGAATAATATATATATATATATATATATATATATATGAGAAGCAAGTATTTCGTCAGATCCGTGGCCTAATAAATGAAAAGAAGTGCAGCAGGACGTAGAAAAGCACAAACATTGAAATTGGAGGTTTCGGCCGGGGTCCGGCCTTCCCCAACTCTTGATGAAGACTGGGCCCCGGCCGTACGGTCGAAATGCAATGTTTTTGAATTTCTACGTGAGCCTGTCTATATATATATATACACTGGGTGCACTTTTAAGTTTAAGAGAATGTTTAAAAATCACCTGTTGCAGGTAGCTTAATTCTTATCATTCAGCTGGGTTATTCGATGAGGCGGACATTAGTAGCACGAGAAATCGTAACACATATGCAACTAATTAACAAAATTCACTAATTCGGTAATTAAGTTCGTAGGTAATATTGGTTAAGGTTTTTAGGTTAAGTTCGTAGGCAACACATCAGTTTAACGGACGGCACCGGATGGACTTTACGTCGCATATTGCAATTTACAAATCGTAGCCGGTGAGCTTGTAAGGCGTATCCACTTGGAATGAATTTCCAGAAAGACACCAGTTCCGAGATCACACTCGCCATAAAAATGCACTGTTGTTCGACTTAATTTTTTACCAAATTGCCCTTTTATACGTTGAAGCACAAAAGTATTTGGAACGCCCATCTATATTGTCCCTAACTTTGGCAAATAATATCTCAAAACTTGTGCCATTCGGGAAATTCATTTGAAGTGGATGCATCTTGCAAACTCACCGGCTACAATTCATAAATTGCAATATGCCTCGTAATGTAATTAACTAAGACGTTTATTAGTCAAATTTTTTTATTTGATTGAACATGCATTTCGATATATTGTGCTACTAATATCCGCCTCTTCGTTTAACCCAGCTCAACGATAAGAATTATGTCGCCTGCCACAAGAGATTTTTAAAAATTTCCTAAAGCTTAATTTTGAACACCCGGTATATATAAGTTTTATAGTATTGTGCTTGTGAGATTATGTCTGAAGAGTCAGTCATATATTTCATGAAAAATTCCAAGATCACTGATGTCATAAATATACTTGTGAAAGTCATCAAAATATTCTGAGAAACATGGACATAATTCTTACCTGAATTATGTTACCTGAATTATGGCGCAAGTTGGAATACGCTAGCGCAAGACAGGGGTAATTGGAGATCGCAGGGAGAGGCCTTCGCCCTGCAGTGGACATAAATATAGGCTGATGATGATGATGAATTCTTACCTGCCTATCTAGGCACATGTGCAGTGTGGAGCAAATGCTAGTTGAAAGCTTACAGAGCAGCAAATTGGCAAGAGAACTTAATGAGTGAGGCTCTTGTCCGACAAATAAACCAAGTGGACTCATCGTCGGGCTCTGTTCATTCGGTGTTCAAGCGAAGCGAGGGAAACATTTTCCCGCTCGCGGCCGCTATTAGCGTTGTGCGCACGCGCATTAGTGCTCCCGCTAAGTCGCTCTGGGCAAATTGGTACAACACACCGGTTTTAGCGGACGGCACCGCAAACACCCAAATAAAATTCGCTGCTCTCTTTTGCCTCACACTGCTTCGAGATTGCCTGGCGCACCGAGTGCAGCGTGCGTCCAGGTGCATGTGGTGCAGTATGAGTGTGCGTGTTAAAATAAAATAATAATACTAAGTGGAAGTGCATATTCTGATGATCTCAACCACATGAAATGCATTTATGAGAAACAGACAACATTGGTAATGGACGAGAAGAAGCCTAGGTTTGTGAGTGGTGGCGCTGGCTAACACGCCCAGGGTTAGTTCTAGTGGATGGGAAAACGGCGCCGCGGTAGCTCAATGGTAAGAGCATCGCACGCGTAATGCGAAGACGTGAGATTGTTCGCCACCTGCGGCCGGTTGCTTTTGCATCCATTTTCATTAATTTATCATTTCTTTATTGCAGTTAGTAAGTACAAGTAATTTCCCCTATGTTGTTCTTGGTGTCATTGTTTGTTGGCATCTTATGATATAGGTTGTGGAGTAATAGATGCCGAGAACGTACCTTTTACATTTTTAGCAGTAAAAAGAAGTTACTTCTGATTACTAACTGATAAAATGAATTACAATTTTGTCTTCTTTGAATAAAACGAATAAGTAACGAATACGTTTTATTGAACTTCAGCCGCGCGCTCTGCTATCACAATCAGAAGTTTGCGAAATCGTAATCTCACAATTTCTAGTGAATTAAACCAGGCTCAATACAGAAGCCAAGGAATAGCGTGATGTTAAGACAGTATAGGAAAAGTCTCTATGGACACAAGCATCGTCTAAAAACCTTCACAAGATAACCAAAATGTACTTCTCCTTTCATGGCCGCATAGATAAGATCTTGTGGGCATCTCACTGCTGTTTTAGTCTGCTTTGTTAGGGAATAGTGCGGTACTGTTCAGTCACATATAACCACAGTACGGACAGACATAATTATGTTTTGTCTCCGCAATTCGCATTCTTTCTTTTTCATTATCAGTTTCACAAATGAACAATTACAAGAAAAAAATATGGCATTGTTAGGCTAGCACATATATATGGGCCTTCCGTAACTGTCTAAGGAAATAGATTAAAATATCCTCTGGGTACGCACTATACCTTTATTTGCAATTATTTACATTACACGGTTCACTGGCCGCTTTTTAAGCTTCTGTTATTGATTTCTACACTTCCAAGGTTTCTACAAGCAAGCTGCGCATCTACTTTGAGTCTGATCCAACACCCGAGGACCGTTACCGGGTTCGGCTGCAAAACATCGAACCCGACAGCCTTGACGACCCCCAGTTGTACGTGACAGGAACGAGCCCAACCGTCAGTGGTTTCGTAGAAGCTCTTGGAATCATAGGAATGCCCCACCTGCAGTTGTTCTGGAGCAGATTCATGCGTGTTGATGCAATGTCTCTTATTAGGGACGACCTCAAGATCTAAGAAAAGCTTGGCCATATAAACAGAAGATTTGGTCCCCAAAATTTAATAATATGTAGTTCATTTACGTTGATGCAGTTTCATGCGCAACTTGAGAAGCTTCGTCTTCGATGTAAACGATGTTGACGACCATATGACAAAAATTAAAGATCAGTGAGGCGTCATCCAATGCGTGTCACAAGATTGTTACAGAAATAAAGCTGTGTTCACTTCTCACTGTTGCGATTTTACTTTTTGTAGAGTGATGAATGTCCTGGATACACAATGACTAAAGTTGGACATGGTGGCAATGCACTGACACAAGAGTACGTATTTGCAAATCTCAAAGACTTGGCTCATCCGAAACAGAGGCGACAAAATTCCCTCTTATCGCAGTCACATTGAAATACTCAAATATTAAGCAGTGCGCTTACCAAAGTTACTATAGTCAATTATTGACTTATTTCAGTGTGCATTTGATCACATAAGCTCAATTTGACAACACTAAGATACGGCTGTTTTCATACCATTTTTTGCGGTGGTGTTGGTGGGGAAGCCAATAAAGGAAACGTAACGACAGCATTTATTTGTCGAAGATGCCCTCATACGCGCCACCAATGGGTGACTGTGCCCATTAACCAGCGTGAAGTATTCATCGTCCACGGGAAGCGATTCGCCACATCTGCGGGGAAAGACCTGAAGAGTGGTGCATTTTCACGGACTCAAAACCCGCGCTGCAAATTTTGAGATGCTTCCTGCGCCACACCGCATATGAGGCTCTGGCACTGCAGATCACCGAGCTACTTTCATGCGCTCAAGAAAAACACCACCGCATAGTGTTCCAATGAATCCCAGGACACAATGTGGGCTCAATGGTAATGAGATGGCCGATGCTGAAGCAAAGCGCGCCCTCAGCAATGGCCTGCGAACTGTAGTGCCGTTCTCTAGACTGGACATCACGTGCCTTATGTCGAAATTAATGAGGAGTGCGACGAAAACATAATGGGCCCATCCAGACGCTCGTCACGTTCGCCTTAAAAGGCTGGATCCTGATATGCAATTTCCTGTTCTGCGTGGAATTCCACGCCATCATACGTGCCTGATACACAGACTGTGATTAGGCGGCGCTTTCACGCGCAAATATTTGCACATCATTGGACAGACAGAATCCCCGGAATGTTCAGTGTGTGGGGTTATAGAGACGATAGACCATGTGCTCGTGGTGTGCCCTGAGTATGCGCCCGAAAGACTCACACTGGCAGCCACCTTGAGGCATTTATATATAGACCAATGTCGGAGGACCTCTTGCTAAGCGCAGGGCCACAGAGTTGGCAGACAATTGAGGCAATGCGTGCTTTTTCACGTTTCTTAGGCGACACGGGCCTGGACTCACGCTTGTGATAATCATTTATGAAATGTGTCCTTTCACCTAGTTCCTCCCAATTCATCCCCCATTGTGACCCTCTTTCTTCCCCTCTTTCCCTTCCCTTACGTAGAGTAGCAGGCCAGATACTCCGTATACCGGCCGACCTCTTTTCAAATCAATAAACTACTTCTTCTTCTTCATCGTGCACTGGTTTCCACATTCACATCTTATCTATCTTAAAAATAATTTGCGTCGGGTACACAGTCCGCCGTGCGCCATGTTGTCGCTGCTTAGCCCGCGTTGATGCGAGACGCCGCACGAAGGTCAATTCGCTGGCAGCTGCGCTTCTTCACTACAGCGTTCTGACAGCGAGTTTCCGCGGTCATTGATTTAGATGTGTTGATGGTTGCTTCTGCAAGCGTGACACCATGCTTGTTCATTGAGTAAGTGTGAATATGTTTACAACTTTATACGGCCGATAATACTAGTAACCTTACTTCACATAGCTGTCCACTAATTTTCTATTGCAATCGATGCTTCACCTTTCGGGAGAAAGTGGGACTTCTTTCAGTGCATGGCTCATTGTATGTTCGAAGTTCGACCCAATTAATTTGTAAAAAAATCGTACATTTCAAGTTGAATTATATCACCTTTTGTTTATATCAGGGAAACTGCGGTAGCAATACCACTACTATATTCGACCATAGTAGCACTTAAAACAAAAACAATCCAACGTAAAACTCTCGAAACGAATACATTCATTCTGAAAACGACTACTCGATAAGTTTTTGAAATTTTGCACACTCATTCACCCCTTCCGGTTACTAACTGCGAGCACTCACACAATCCATTGAGGCTGCCAGTTTCGGCAATGTAGTCTAGCCAACATGGAAAAGTGCTCCATTATGTGATGAAATAATGAAAGAAGCAAGAATCGCTGTGGCTCTGCAACAGGGGACTTGACTAGTTGCTCGCTGAATACTACATCGATGCGTGCTTGGGCGTCAGCAACTGCAATTGAGCGGCAAGGCCGCGTTCACTCAATCTTTGTTGCCGACACGAGACGTCAAGGGCACGCCGTGTCTATTTGCTTGGGCTATGGTTGTGCAATATATCGCGCGAGGCTCTTTTGACCTCCCAATTAGCCCTGGAAAGGCGTGCGCCAGTGAGAGAGACGCCGGTAGCAGGAAGTTCATGCTGTGTTTCTTGGTTCATTTTCCAAAGTCAGAGGATGTGACAAGCAAGTGGAACCAGAGCGAATACTTGAAAACATCGTGCGCTGCACCAGTGGCTTTTTTTTTCAGCTATCGCTCGAAAAGAAGGTAAGCGAACTGGCTTTCATCATGACCTCGTGGCATCTGTCAGCGTCTGCATCAAGGCAATAGTAAATAGTAGGCAATAGTAAATGAGCGTACCGATTTCGAATGTGTATATTTAGTACTAATTTATTTGTGCCAAATCAATCATGTATTGCCAGGATCTCGCAACACATGCTCTTATTTCTCTTACAATTCTTCCATCATTACTGAAGAAACTCTGCGTGGAGCGAATCACGTTTATAAATCTATAACACCTTCGGGGCTACGTAGTGATATTTTTTTTTGTGAAACAAGCTCATTCTTCCTCTCTTTCTCTATATGTACATGTAGGCCTATTTGATTCCGCTTATGCATCTCGAGCACGCCTACAGACTGCCACAGTGCGCGACCATTCGCAACAGCTAAAGTTAAAAATTACAAAGAATCTAAAGAAAAGCAGTATGGTTCATTTTTATCGTATTTTCAGCCAGTTATTTCCACATCGCATTAACGAAAGCTTAGTGCATCGAACTGTTGTAACTCAGGAGGATGAAATGCAGATCGGAGTACTCTGCGCACCTAAACGATAACAGTCTAGCCATCGATCCTTTTTTATACAAATGTTCCTTCATAAATAGACACGCTAGCATCATAACCATAATTCGCTTACACCAATTTTTGCACAAAAAAACATATACATTTGTATTCTCTTCTTTTCCGAGAACGATAGCGGAATGGAATCAGTAAACCCAAGAATCGCCCTATCAGCCAGTGACGAAGTATTAATAATTTTTATGTAGTGCATTGGTACAATATTCTTATTATTCTTTACGTTCTACCATTCCCACCATGCTTGGACCTCGCGTCCACAGTATTTAGAAAAAAGTATCAGTATTAAGGGAAGCGCAGTCGACGAAGGCAGAAATCTAGGTTGGGTGATGAAGTTAGGAAATTTGCAGGCGCAAGTTGGAATCAGCTAGCGCAAGACACGGGTAATTGGAGATGGCAGGGAGAGGCATTCGTCCTGTAGTAGACATAAATATAAGCTGATGATGATGATGATCCGAATTATTAAGAAAACCAGAATAGAGTATCCAACCTAGAATGTGTTTGAAGTGATAACAGCTGCTTCAGGTTTAAGTAGCCTAAATATTCCCTGGCCTACAGTATACTATTCTAGGCAAGATATACAATATCTCAGGCTAGTTATATTGACACACACTCAAGCATTTTGCCCAACCTGTGCCTAAACGGTCCGCACATATCTGTGCATACATGGCCCGTATATATGAAATATCAGTTTTAACGCTATTTAGGTTTCACCATTACCGCCTGCAACACGGTTTCGGCACCACGTTTACTTTATTATAACTTCGATCGCTATCACGACTAATAAGTGACCATACGTAGGACCAGAAAATTAAATAGCGTGACAGCTAAAGTAATGCGAATTCATGCTATGCTCTGCTATGTAGTCAGAGCTGAGTTAATACTACTTTCGCAATTCGGTCCACTTTCAGTAGATGTATTTCCAGAAGGATGACAGCGATGACTGCAAAAAATGAAAAAAAAAAAAAAAACGTTCTGTCCTTAAAATGGCAGATATGCGTAAGCCATAGCGGACCACACGGGGAAAATTCTAACAGCCTGAGCAATAATGATAATGCTTTCGAGTCGATTAGCTTCAAAAAAAGGTTTTCTATTATTGGCTGTCGTGAGTATGCTGCACATATATACTGTCGACTACACTGTTCCTACGTTTGAATGTTAGTAGGATTAGTCATTCATCATAGAGCATCACCAGTACTCCCGTGATCCATAGTGTCTCCAGGTTCTTCGTAGTTCTTCTTGCATGCCGTCCCTTAATTTTAGTTGCAATATGCCTTTGCAACTTCAAAGTCTACACTACAGTACAGCTCACATAAAAACAGTTTTTTTCCTTCACCTATTCGCAGTGACTTCTGAGCGCAGAGCATGAAAGTTTCCCTAAGTTCCCAAACCGCCATGTCTGTTCTCCCGTAACTTTAGCACTGCTGGGAACGTTTCAGCTTGGTTGGGCTGAATAAGCCTATTTTAAGGTTGGTAAAGGTGAGCGACTCTATTTCATGGGGTCATTACGTATTACAACAAAAGACCAAATATACCAAAAAAGAAACATTTCCCCGAAGGGGAGTATGAGGAAGTGCGAAGCACGGGGTGATGCTATGAGGGGGCGCGCGCGACTAAACTGCAGAGCCGAGCGAAGGAGACGGCAGCGAGAGAGCACGACTGACGCGCCGGCGCCACACACACAACACGTGACGGCGGAGCGAAACACGCCAGGCGGTTGGAGAGGGGGTGAGCGGTGGGGAGAGTACGCACACGAGGGGCTGTTACCGGGCGAGGAGGGAGCTGTCAGCGCGAGGGGAGAGGCGGCGGCCGAGGGTGAGTGCAAACCTAACGGGGGAGAGGCACACCAGCTGCATGGCGCCGTGACGTCACGGCGCGGAGAGGGTGCGAGGAGCCGGCGCGGCGCGCGCAGCCACGGCGCGGAGGCGCCAGCTGCACAACGCGCCGTGACGTCACGGCGCGGAGAGCGGTGCGGAGCCGGCGCGGGGCGCGCGCAGCCACGGAGCGGAGGGCGGAGCGCGCGCAGTCACATGGGGCGTGACGTCGCTGCGCCGTTGCTACAGACGCTCCTCTCCGCTCCTCGCGCCGTTGCTAGGGGAGAGGAGGAGGAGCGCGGATGCCGGCGGAGTTTTCGGGGTCTAAGTCCCTCAAGAACCACTTACCGGGTCGCTTAAGAAGTGCATTCGCACTTAATATATCACAGATATATTCGAGAGCAGCTAGCGCAAGACATGGGTGATCGGAGATCGCAGGGAGAGGCCTTCGTCCTGCAGTGGACATAAATATAGGCAGATGATGATGCTGATGATATATGAGAGAGACCGATCCAAACTGTATTCATATGCTCGAGACGTTAGCCTGGCCAATCGCCTTGTGTGGTTCAATATATTGCACCAACGAGCTTGTTAGAAAGCTTGTTACAAAGGTACGTGATTGCTGCTTTCAGTTTAAACGCTCTCCGATATGCTACCAATTAACAAATGTCATAAAGGTAACGAATCCCAATCTACGCAAAAATACCTTTAAAATTTTTTTCCCTCTGTTCGAAGATGTCTGCACTTAGCAAGATGTATAGCCTCATCATTGTCTCACATTTGCCTGTACAAAACATTCATAATGAGTGCAATGGTTTTTCTCAAACTCTGAGTAAACTGGCGCATAGACGAAACCGTACACGCACATAAAATCATAAGGACACGTATTCCAGGCCTAATATTTTTTTAAAAATCATGATCCAGTTAGCGTCGCTATGCATTGCGGCTTCAATCGGTGCGGCAAATGTACATTGAATGATTGCTGTCACGTCAACATGGTTCTGCACTGTGCCAAAGTTTACAAGCATTTTTACAGGCGCGCTTTCCTTTACGGGATCTCGAGTGACAACATGCTACAGTTGATTTTTCTGAATGCAAGTTTGAACCATAATATAGACAAACGTTTTGTTTTGTGTTGTGTTCACAATTTATGTTTCTTTCTGCTATGGTAAAGAATACGCTTCAACTTACAAGCATTCTTTTGTTGTAAGCTAAATATTGCAAGTTTCATCCGAGTGTAAATTTGCGCACGTCTTGCCCAATTTGTACTACAGTTGCAATATAGCTGAATAAAATGGTGACTTAACATGCCCTTTATTAAATTGTTTACCATAACATGACGCCTAGCTCACTGCCATAATGCGCCGTGTATGGACTGGGCAGAAAGCATCCACCGCAAGTTGTGCCGCGGTTACCAGAAACGATCACCGTGCCAGGCCGCTAAGACAATGACTTGAACATTGGCCGCCAACACCTCCTCGCCATAACTGACACGCATAGGGAGTTTGTGGGCATACAGGCCACCCTACAGCTTTTCTGGTGATAACCGTACCCGAATTGAGGCTGTTGCATTCGACGATAATCCCCTTCGTGTCAAAGTAGAGGGGAAGAGCTGCACAGGCAACAGCGGGACATTCGGAACAAAGGTAGGCATTGTATACACTACTGAAAGCGTGGTAAGCACCCTTGAAAACCACGCGAAAGGAGAGTGCTATCTTCCAAATTAGGGCTCAATTGGGAGCATCAGAAATATGTTCATAAAGCGTTCGACGGAAGCCGTGAACTGATTCAGAATTGCAGGACTCACGAAGAGCCAATAAAGAGCAGCATAAATTCGGAACATCCAACAGAAAAATACATCGCAGGCATGCTAAATAAGCAAAGTGCGCGTTGTTTCCGGATAAGCAATTTCTGCCTTATTCAAGGCAAGCGTGACCGACATGAAGCACTGGAGGTGATCGCGCTGAATTTGCACCACTTCAGAGATCACCGGCGCGTCGAAGTCACTAGCACAAGCGACAACCAGAGCGTTAGCGAATCATGTGCTGCATTTATTATTCCCGAAGCGACTCGTCAATGTCCGTTCTTTATCGTGCCATATTTTAATCGTTGTTCTGGGAGGCCATATTAGGTCCTGTCTGCCTGCCCTTGGCTAAACAACTCATTAAAACCCTGAGTCGACAAATAGCATTAATGTTCTGGGTACTAGAGCTAATAGAATTGAAAAGTCACTACAGAGCAGGGATGGAAGGACTAAAACTGGCCAATGCCTAAAGCTAGCCAAGGCCTCAATGTTTTGCAGGACCTGCCGCGCTGGCTTAGCGTCTAAGCACGAGGTCGCCGTATCGAATCTCGGCGGTGACGGCCGCATTTCGATGATAGCAAAATGCAGAAACGACCGTGTTCCTATGCATTGGGCACGTTAAAGATACCCTGGTGGTCAAAATTAATTCGCAGTTCCCCACTATGGCGGGCCTCATAATGAAATCGTGGTTCTGGCGCGTAAAACCCCAGCATTCAATTTAATTCAATGTTTTTCGGGACAGCATTAGTAATTTCGGAGAAGTGCATTGAATGCGTAGTTTTCACTGTCCTACATTTACTATTGGGATTGATTACGTATTATCCTGAAGGCATACACAATTCTTTACGCAGCTTAGAGCAACGTTCTTCAAAGAAATGACCTCATCAATGTGGACGGCTAATCACGGCCATGCTCATTACGCACCATCATTACTAATTACTTTGATAAAGCAGCCCTGTGATTGCGAAAAGGAGCACAAGGTGTCAGTGCTGCTAAATATTCCCAGCTACACGCCACGGAGATAGAAAGGCGGGGACATTAAGAGTGGGTCATTAAAGAGAAAAAAGAAATAAGCGGTATTAGGAAAGCATCCATTTGTAATACCAAGAAAGTCGCTCTTTCATTGTGCGCAAACATATTAAGCCAGAAGAGGCGCAAGAAGAAGACAAAGGTGACGACATCACGCAAAGTTCCCCAACAAGCTCGTTGTGTTGTCCAGAAATGCGACAGACAGTGCTCATACTTACCTAATATCTTATCGTTAAACCTGGAATACATATATTCTGGAAGACCCGTGGACTGAATTTAGCAAGTTTCAAGGAATGTTACTCCAGCCACAGAGGCCGAAAAAGACAACAAACACTGCAAGTCGTCACGCTAATGTAACGGAGCTGTAGTTTCATGTTACATTCAAGATATGGAACCTTGACCTTCCTTGCCCTTTTTAATAATCAATCTACTACAGCAGCATGATCTAAAATACAGTTTCAACATAATATTACCAGAGTAAATCGATTGAGCGTATGTCTTGAGTGTCCTTATAGGTTTACGACTGGTGCCGAGTGCCGCGTGAACCAACGTGGCAAAGCTGCGCTGTAATTTCTTACTTTCAATAAAAAAAAAGGAGTGGAAGAGAAAGATACACATCGTAAGGAGCAAATGACAAGGAAGGCGAGACAGCGAGGTGTGAAATATTTTCCAAATAGGAGCACGACTACGTAGTCAAGCCGCTTGAGCATTGTGAAGGTCGTTTTTGACAAAGATGAAATATATGTATTGAAAAAATGAACGCTTCCGTTATTCCCTCTTTAGAAGCAAACTAAAAATTGTATTACGCGTAACAATGTGGATATTCTTTTTTTTTTCTCGAAAGTTCGCCCAACGGCAGACAAAATTTGTATTTTTCATTTATTCGAACATATCAAAAAAGCGTTGCACAGTTTTTTAAACTAACACGACCACACTTTATTGGCCTGTCGCAGCGCTCTCTGCTGCCATATTATTACAACTGGCAACCAATAGCCGAACAACTGTCTCGCAAATTAGTGAATGCCTGGCGTGCTATCAATCTATAGCGACTCAATATTATAGCCATTGTATATGTGAGGTAAGATAAGATAAGTGAGCCACTATGGACGAAGGATTGCTCTCGACAGCTTCAGAAATTGAAGAGAAGCCTGCAGCTCCTTTCAGGCCTACACATAATTGTTATTGAGCTTCATCTCACTCGCATTCTTTCATTCTGTTTTATTAGAAAATAGTGACGCACTGTTAAAATACAAGCCTAAATGACAAATATGCTCCGGTTTTATCACTGTAATTTTCTTTCTTACCATTACTTTAACAGCTTGATGGGCGGAAAGCAAAAAAAAAAAAAAATGTGTCAGAGTATTTGGTACACCTTTGCCCGAGGATAACATACAATTGTGGCTTCCCTGGTTTTAGAAATAAAGTTATGGATGTGTTTCGGCATATAGGGTACTTGGAGTTACGTTTCTTTCTTCACACGTTAGCTTAGCGCTGTTTAAACTTGTGCTATCTATTGCAATACCGTTGAGGTTTGGGCTAGGCTATACATACTCGACAGCGGAACAGCGCAAAAACACCAAAGACAAGAATGGAAATACACACCAGCGCTGACTGACGACTGAATTCTTTATTCAGAGAGAACACAAATATAAACCTAAAAAAAAAACTACATCACTGCACATGGCCAAGAAAAGTGAGACACCTATTAGACTTCCCCCGAATTATTGCGGTTGTTAAGATATGTTAGTTCTCAAGCCCAAAGAAGGAGTGCTGACGCAAGACGCACCATTCCCTGCAATAGCAGCAGCCTCAAAGATTTCACGTGCACAAGTGTCATTGTAGCGTTTGCGGAGGGCGCACCGTGAAAAGTCAAGCCCCAGAGTACGGCACACATCACATTCACTATAGTGTAAGGCCAAGTTGCTGCCCGTACCGGAGCGAAGTCTACAGGCATGCTACCTGGACAGACTGGTTGTTGTTTAAACAAACGTTTAAGAGAGCATGCCTATAGCCTTCGCTCAGGTACGGGCCGCAACTTGGCCTTACACTGTAGTGAATGTGACATGTGCCGGCAGGCTTTCCCCATTACGGAGAGCCTTCGTGCTTGTGCCGCTGTCTGGGTGCAGGAGGTAAATGTGCATTTGCACTAGGGCGTCCTGGGTGGAAAGGTGGGCGCGAAATCCCAGCATGGTAGCGTGTTCGGCTCAGGACCACGTGTTCCATGAGCTTGCCAAGGCTAGAGGTAAGAGATATGGGGTGAAGATTCTTGAGATGGAGTCTCTTGCCAGGTTCGGGAATGAATGCGACCCTCGCGTGTTGCCACTCGGGGGGCAGCTGGCCGGAACGCCAGCACTGGTTTGTGTATTCGCTGATGGCACCTACCGATTTGGGATCGAGGTTACGGAGCGCCTTGTTGGTAGCCCCGCCAGGGCCTCGCGCTGACGTCGTGCGCAGTTTGTGTAGCGCAGCTCACACCTGCGCTTCCGTGATGTCTGCGTATAGCTGTTCGATAGGGGTGCCCTTGTAAGGCGGAAAGGGCACCGATCTTTGAGTAGTGGTGTTGATGTATTGGCTGGCGAGCTCCGCAATGAGCGCAGCATCTGTGCCTGGAAACTGATGTACAATTTGCGTCAGCTGCTCGCACACCGTCGACTTTGTGTTCTCGGGATCGAGCAGGTGTCACAGTAGGTGCCAGGTTTTCTTACTGCCTAGCTGGCCGTTCAGGCTGTCGCATATTTGACTCTCTGCCCTGACGAAAACCGGTGCCCGGACGGTGACACGACGGAGCGTTTGACGGCTGCATGAATGATGCATTAGACGTCGGTAAAGCTGTAATGATCCAGCGGCATCGGAGCAAACTGTGGAAGAAGACAACGAACGTGCGAGCAGTGGCACGAGCGCATTCTCTGTGGTCATGTGAGGCGTGCAATCATGCACGCACTAGGCACACCTTTAGTAAGGCACAACTGTGGCACAGCCGTGGCTTCAGGGAAGCATGCCCGTCTCACACCTTGGAGGCCCGGCCTCGATTCCCACCCAGTCCGAAATTTACTAAATTTATTCTCAAAGCCAGTGATTTATTTTGTTTACAGGAACCTCTCTGAAAAAATGTGACGTGAATCCGAGCATTTGTAGACATGATTTCACTTTTGCGGCGTCCGCCATTTTTCGTCATGGCACAATTTTGCGAAGGTCAGTGCAAGGTCTATGCCAAGGGCACTGCCAATATAGACGTCTAAGGCTTTCGCCTTAAAACTACTCCATTCTGATTATATTACACTCTCCCTACGTGTAATTGGCGTACCCACCGACGCAAACACGGCGGTGACCCGCAACGAATATTATAGCGCCCAATCAAACGCTTTGAAAGTGAATAGCGTTGCCCACCGTGCCAGATTTTTGCCGTGATCGCGTAGTTAAAGTAATTAACCGGGGCAGGAGAGTATAGTGCCAGCGTCACTGATTCTTCCTCTGCCGCTTGCTTCGCTCGCGGTGCCTCGTCGACAATAGCGGTGTCATATAACGAGGAGTAAAAATACTGCCAAACAAATCCTCAGTAAAGTAGATTCCGCAGAATGATGTCATTGCAAGGTACTCATACTAGCACCAGACGCAAAGAGAAATGGCATCTACCCCGACTTCGCACAACGTATGGCTCCCAAATGTTGCATTTCGTGGTTCCGAACACCCTAAACACAAACAAATGGTACATAGAAAATATGAACCTAAGCAAAAAAACATTTGTTCAGCAAATTTTTGAGCATGTGGTGGGCTCAAACCCAAATTAGAGATTCTTTTTATATTTTTTGCCAAGGTATAAAGGAAAAATACTGCTATGTATTTTGTTTGAACATGATGTGCTATATCGTAGTGTGGAATTGCAATCATGTTTTAAACATTGTTTCTGCTATACCACTGTTTTTTTAATTTTTTACTATCAGTGCATTGTATATTTGAATTTTACTTTTGTCTTGCATTTAGTTTAATTGTAATTCTGTATTGTGTACGGTTCCTTGATTCATGATATATGTGAAATTGTATTTTCCCGCTTCACTGCTGCCATTTTGTAAAGGCAGCTTTTTGTCCCGGGCCTTTTTCTCTTGGAGAAATAAAATGAATCTTGAATCTTGAATCTTGAATGAACGTACCACGAGAATACTGCCACGCAAAACGTTTATTATACGCAAAAAAATTTATTGTCGCCAGCAGCTCCGAGTAGCCAGTGCCAGAGTGAAAGGTGACCAGCCTTGCACTATTCCTTACGGAACGGGGCAATGTCCGGCTATTCAAAAAAAAAAGTTCCGTTTTCGTGGGTTCGAAAGATGCTATGGCATCTCTAGTGCGTACCCGTCACTTTGGCGTAGTGAGCTTTCGTCGTTGTGGGACGTAGCGTGACAGACAGACAAAGTCGACACATCCTGAAAGTTTTTTTCCGATAGCGAAGGCCTACTGGTAACAAAGGTGAAGAATCAGACATAATTTTTCTCCCTTTTGCTCGACCTCATCCTCCACAATCACCATTTACCCGACATTAGGAAATGCAGCGTTCTCACAGTTTTTGTGACGTGGCGAGACAGACGAACAAAGTGGGCATGTCCCGAAACATTTAAGCGAAGCTTTATAGGCTCGCAAGTTTCGGCGGTGGTGGTGGAGGTGGTGGTGGTGTCACGCTGAAAAGTGGGCCAATCCTGGCGATAGTGCACGAATGGTTCAAGCTCATTGGCACATACCAGGGACGAAAAAGAAAGAGAAAAAGAGAGGAAGAAATAGAAAGAAAGAGAATGAGAGAAAGAAAGAAATAAAAAGAGAAAGAAAGAAAATCATCATGAAGGTCAGAGAAAGAAAGAGAAAGAGAAAGATGGAGGGGGCGAGAGAGAAAGAAAGAGATAGAGAGAAAGAAAGATAGATAGAGAAATATCGAAGGAAAACCCCCAAGTCAAAAAAGACAGAAAGAAAGAAAGAGAAAGCAAGAAAGAGAGATAGAGAGAAAGAAAGAAAGACAGAGAGAGAGAAGGAAAGATAGAGAAAGAGAGAGAGAAAAAAAAGAAAGAAAATCACCACGAAGGTCTGATACGCTTCGCTTACCCCCATTTTCTCAACAGGGGAAAGGCTGGTGATATTTTACCAATCGCGTAGGTGAAATGAAGGAAATTGAAGAGAATGCAGTTTAATAGTTTCACTTAAAGCTCTACATATATAGATTACACCATTCCAACAAAGTTTAGCATGTTATGTTACCGTTAGAGACGTGCTTGTCTTCCGTAATCAAAATTAGTAGGCGCTGTCTTGGGGCTGAAAACAGTCTCTGGGATCGGTTCATTTTTGAACACTCCGATTGTGTCAATTTTTTTAAACTCCTTCCTTGCGATCAGTCCATCTGACTCGGCCATAAACCGATCGAGGAAGCACAGCAAGCTCCTGAGTTTTGGCAAAAGAGGCTTAAAGATGTATGCCCTTGAATGTGCACATTTGTGGCAGGGAAATTATTTTCTGTACAGATTGCACTTTCTTTGCGTAATTCTGTAGGAAATAGAGCAAGTCACCAGTACACCTATAGTGTCAGTAGAGATTGTTGTAGAATCCAATTTTTCTACACGTCGGCATCCTTCGCCCAACAAACCCATCAGGGTATCACAAAAAGAAGCTACGATTTAAAGGGCTCAGATTGTTGGGAAGCCAATGTATACGTACGCAAAGCCTTGTTTTATATTGCTGTCTTCTTTTTCACGAGCATATAACACAACCGCCTAAATGTCTTAGGCAAAAGGTTTCGATAAAATCACCGAATGAGTATTTTTGGCGCGAATTGTGAAGGAGTCCTTCCGACAGTTCACCTCTCCTTCCACCATAGGTACTCTGGAAGTAATCACATTTGATTATTATACTTTGCACTCCATAGCTACCGTATAGATATAGCCTAAAATATTTGCACAGAACAAGTTTACCGTGTACTTCAACAGACTAGTAAACAAGGTATTAACAGAAGAACACTGCGAAGCCAAAGTTCTAATATACATCCAAGTTGAAAGCAATGACGACGCCAAAAGCAGCTAACGTTTTTTTTATACGCTAGATGGTGCTACCAAGACTGTAGCACTTCAGGATATGCTTTGTCAGTATTGCTTGCTGCGTGAAACTATAAAACAACCATTTATTTCCTAAAATAAAATAAAACAAATGAACATCTGCTGAATAAACTATGGATAAAATAAAAACTATGTGTAGCATGCCGTCATCGGCGCAGATCAGCGCTTAGCAAATGACGCACCTATGCGCGTTCCATCCTACTACAGAAATGAAGAACAAAGTTGCAAGCTGCGGAATTTCGAAGAGAATACCGGCTGAACACTTGACATTTAAACCATCCGAAAGGAACGGCATGAACCGGCATGTTAAGAATAGACCTTAAACTTCTTGCTTACGAGCGCTATCGAGCTTGTGCGTAAGTAGTCCTTAAGCCGATGACGCAGGCCTCGAGATACCTGAGGTGACTGTCTAGGCGGCCACGTAACGCTATTGGTGTTGCTACCTGCATGCGGACATTGCTATGCTGTAACAGCCTGCTCTATCTCTACATAAGCGTCAAATTGTGAAGTGCGATAAAGATTTATGCGCGTCACACCGCATGTGTAGGAAACTCAAACTGTGAGGTCACATGCAATGAAAGAGGATAATAAATCAAATTAAGGATTCAACCTTTATTACCAACATATTTGTAGGAACATTTACTAAAAAATAAATACAGACAATGAAGCAATGACATTCTACAGGAATTTAGTACTCCTTCAGTAGTGCACTGCGTGATGAATAATGAATTATTCGCGATACGGTTACGTTGAGAGATATTTCTAGAGACGGAAAAAGTCACAGGTCTACGTGGCAAACGAAGCACAGTCATTGCGTATGCTTGAGGAGCTGCTCCAAAGGAACTCTGTTTTCGGCAGCACGTACTAGAGGGTCACCGCGGCGAAGTCTATTAGTGTCGTTTTCAAGAGAACGAACTAAACTGTCCACCCGGCGTCGATGGCGTGCTGTCGCTTGTGCTGCTCTCTGCATAACGGTAGCTGAACAGGGTTGCCTCGTTGCAGCCGCGCACGTAGATCTACGATTCCTTTCTTCAGCAGCGGTTCGTACCTGGCGACGAGGCACCATAACGTGTACCGAGGAGTAAAAACATGTATCTAGACTACGCGGCGCACATGTCACATATGCTTCTGCTGCTGCTGATGATGATGATGATTGACATCCCACTCAAAACGGGGCGACGTCAAATGATCACCTAGCCTGCTTGATTTAATCAGTTATGCTATACAAGTTTCTGGGAGACGACGACGAAGTTCGTGCGTTCGGCTGGTGGCTCCTTTTGCTGCTGAAGTTTTTTCTATTTTTTGTGTTTAATCGTGCATCAGCAACACCCAGCGCTGTTTGTGCGGGCCTTCAAGACTGCTGCTTTGCTGGGAGGCCTTCCCTGCGAAGCCTGCTATGGAGGAGATGGTGGTGGACCCGTCTAGCGGCAGGGATAGACCTCCCGTCGCAAGGTAGCGCCTCAGCTCCTCAGTGGAATCAGAAGCTGCCGATTCCGAATCTGACGCCAGGTCGGACGACTCGGATGCCTTTATACCTGCTAAGCATCGGCGTTCAAGACGGAAGTCTTCGACATCGTCATCAAGCGAAGCAACCATCATATACAGCAGCATCGTGACTACGACAGTAGCCTTCGTACCGGTCGACGTGATGGTAAGCCTGAATGCCATCTCCAAACAGAAACTGCATGATTTTTTCTTCAAACTGGCACCGGGTCTTATTCAAGAGGTTCGAGTGAACCCAAGGAAAAATATCATTGCCGTGGATTCAACAGATGAGAAGACGGTGCAAACTCTACTTGGTCTGTCTCAACTCTGTGGTGTCAACACGCGGGCTTACATACCACAGGGCGCGGATGTAACAGCTGGCGTCATATCTGATGTTGACCTCGAACTTCAAGACGACGTGTTAAAAAGTATGATCGTTTGCACGCCACCATGCAAAGTCATCAGCGTTCGGCGGCTCGGCTCGTCAAAGTGTGTGAAGATTCTTTTCGACTGTGCAAAACTGCCTAGTCATATAAAGGCTGGACTAGTGCGATACCCAGTTCGGCAGACTTTCCAATATGTATAGCAATCTATGCTGATGACATTGCACTGTGTATCAGCGGTCCTTCGTACCACGGTCCACGTCTTCGTGGAATCCTGCAGAGAGCTCTGAATGCGACTTCAGAGTACTTGGAGGAAGTTGGTCTGCAGATCTCACCAGCTAAGTCAGCCGCGATTGCGTATCATCCAAGGCAACGGGCTCGTCGAACCATGAGCCGGCTGTACCTCGGAGAGACACCGGTACAATGGGTACAGCACCACCGCTACCTGGGCGTAATTATCGATGATCGCCTCTCTTGGCGCCCTGCCATTACCGCTGTGCGGTGCAAATCCCGGTCGCTGCTCAAGTATGTGGCCGCCTTGACTGCTAGGGGCGCTGGCTGCGACCAGACGACAGCACTTCAGGTATAACAATCGTCTGTCCTCTCTGGCGTGATGTATGCCTTGCCAGTCTTGAACGTGCCGCCAAATGTGATGTCTGAGTTGGAACGGGACCATCGTGTTGCCCTCCGAGTCATGCTTGGCTTATCTCGTGAGGCGCAATCTGTTCCACTACTCACGGAAGCGCACCAGTTGCCCCTGAGCTTGCAAGCAGACCAGAGAGCGCTACACCATATCGAGCGTTTGCACCGAGCATCAGACGGCCAAGCACTGATTAATCGGCTGCTTCAGCGCCCATTCTCTCGGATGGGAAAAATGGCGGCATTGTTTGTGGACAATACTCACAGGTCAGGAGACACTACTTCTTTCACAACTCCGACGAAGCGCAACAAATGCTCATTCCCCATTTATCTGACAATTCCTGAAATCCACAAAAAATCTAGTCAGCCTGTTCCGGAACTATTTCAATTGGCCCAGTCCCACCTATTTGAAAAATTTGAAGGTTATATTGAAGTATTCACGGACGCATCTGTACACAGCGACGCGCAAGGCGCTTCTGCAGCTTTCTTCTGCCCTTCCACTGGCATCAGACGGGTATTTATAATACTACATCCGACCTCATCAACAACTGCAGAACTAGCAGCGATTGATGTTGCTCTGAAATACGTACACGAAGAATTAAACGCCTTGAAGGTCGTCATTATTACAGACTCCCGTGCTGCCCTCAGCAGACTTAGACAAGATGCCGATAGCCCATTGTTGTGCAGTATCCAAGAAACTTCCGGCAAAATTACTTCCTGTGGAGTGTCCCTCATTGCCCAGTGGGTACCCTCGCATGTGGGCATTGCTGAAAATGAAGAGGCTGATGGCCTCGCTTCAAGCTGTGCCCACCATGAATGTGACTGCCCTGACATTTCTTGCACGTTTGAAAATGCCCGTCTCCTGATACGCCGACACCTCCTAACGCAGCACCCAGACCAGCGTGTTACAGACGGATCATTCCCTCCCCGTGTTCGTGGTCGAGGCTTGCCCCGCGGTGCTAGAGCACTGCTATACAAGTTAAGGGTTGGGTCTGTGTTGGTGCGCGAACGCCTATACCGACAAGGACGTGTGGACAGCCCGTCGTGTACGTTTTGTGGCTCCTGTGAGACACTTGAACATCTAGTTTTAGAGTGTCCCGCATTCGTTGCGCAGCGCACATTACTAATTAAGGAGTATAGACTTATGGGGCTGCAATGTGCGACCCTTGACGATTGCCCTTTTCCAAGGGGGAGCGCTGCAAGACGTGACCAGGCCCATCGTTTTCTAAAGGACACTGACTTGGCCTCCCGTTTATAGACATTATTTTATTTTGTTTTGTTTTTTTGTTTTGTTTTGTTTTGTTCTGTCTGTGTCTCCGTCATTTCTTGATTTCCTCTTTTCTTTTCTCATATTTTCATTTCCTCTATTCCCTCCTCCTATAGGAGTAGGCAGGCGTTGTGCCCCTCTCGGTGGCAGTTGTCAGCTTGCTCCCTCCTTAATCCCTTTGTGTCCTTGTGTGTATATGTGTACAAATCAAATAATAATAATAATAATACAAGTTTCTTATTCTAGCATTTTTGCGTACATCTCCTTAATCATCTTTTTCTTCATCGAACGGCTATATAGCGTGCCACCTGATAGAATACTATGCAAATGCAATGCAATGTGCGCACGTATTTATTTATTTCGTAATTTTTTGGTACCTCAAATGCCTTATTTGAGGTTTTACCTGAGAGGTGGGCCTATCTAGTAGGTTATATTTTCGATGAATGCCTTGGAAGAAGAATGACTATAGTGGTGCACCGCATCAACAGGTAGATTACTTCAGTCTTTCACTGTTTGAACAAAGAAATAGTTAAAATGAGTTGCGTTTCGAGCTGGAGGGGAATAAATATGGCCACAAGATATCCGGATGCAATTCCTCTGATAACCATCGACACAGTGCAAGTAGCGAAAGCTTTAATGGAAAGGTTTTCCGGATATGGGGTACCGAAAGAGATACTCAGTGGCAGATGGTCGAACTTTACCTCGGATTTAATGAAAGAGATAAATCGAATGAGGTATATCCGTCAGTTGCTTACAACGCCCTACCACCCTATAGCTAACGGATTAGTAGAAAGGTTCAATGGCACGTTGGAAACAATGATACGGAAAATGTGCCAAGAAAGACCGGGGGACTGGGACAGATACCTACCTGCACTGCTCTTTGCGTACCGCGAAGTACCACAAACAAGCCTTGGATTCTCGCTATTCGAAATACTATATGGTAGACCAGTCCGAGGGCCATTAGCAATACTCAAGGAGCTGTAGAGTAACGAGACCATGGCAGCGGAGCCAAAAATTACTTACACTTACCTTCTGGAGGAGTCATCAAAAGAGAAGACGGTGTTTTCATGTTCCAAGGGGCTTTCCCAGTTCAGGTTCATGCCGGTTGGACTAAAAACGGCAGCCGCATTGTTCACAAAATTGATGAGAAAGGTACTAGAGGGCTTGCCTAACGTCTAACACTACATAGATGACATTCGAATGGCTATGACTTCCTGAAGTGCGATGCGCCGGCTTGATGTCAGTGTGGTGAAGATGCAAGTGATAAAACTTGTAAGAGAGACATTGCCTTGCTGTTTTGCGGCGGTGTTCTTGGGCTGCAACGTTCTGAGATGACTTAAGTTTAGTGACGCCAGTGTGGTAAGAGTACTCGGAAAGAATGAACCTTGCTGCTCGATTCTGAATAGATTCCAGCGCTATTGCATGGTTAGATTGGTATCGGTTCAACACTGAGCATGAGTCTTTCAGTTTGGATCGGACAAGTACTAAAAATGCTAGTAGTTTTACGGAAGGGGGAACAAGATGTATACTATGGCGCAGGTAGCATACAACACGATTGCCGTCGTTGCTAATGCTGCAAATGCTTGAACGCCAACAGAAGTAACTGGACAAGTTGACACCTAAGTACTTATTAGAATTGACAACACATATTTTATGACCAGCGATAACATATTTACCTGAAATGAACCATTGGCAGCGGTGAAAACGGAAATAGTGCTATCAAGACCCCGCCACTTCAGGATAAGTTCTGTAAGAGCTTCAGGCTACATGGAACTAAAAGACAGCATTGATGTATTAAAATAAAATAAAACAAACGAATATCTGCTGTAGGTATACCCGACTGTTTTCCCCGCCTTGCTATATCGCAATAAACTAAATAAAGAAAATTTATTATCCGCACGCCATCACCGGCGCAGATGCGCGCTTAGCATACGAGGCACCTATGCGTTCCATCCCGTTACACAATTGAAGATCAAAATGCCATCTGCGCAGTTTGAAAGAGAATACCGGCTGAACACTTGGTATGTAAGCCATCCTAAGGAAACAGCATGCGCCGGCATGTTAGCAGTAGACCCTAGACGGACTTCTTGTTTACGAGGCTATCGCGCTTGGGCGCCACAAGTCTATGATGCAGGCTTCAAAATTCCTGACGTCAGGCTCTAGACGGTCGTGTTACGCTCCAGGTGTTGCTACCTGCATGCGCACCTTGCTTTGCTGTTACAACTGGCTCCAGCTCTACGCCAGTGGAAAATGTTGAAGTGCGGTAACGATTGATGCGCGTCACATCACATGTACAGGCAAACCAAACTGTGAGGTTACATGGAATGTACAGAGACCGTAAATCAAACGGAATCGCTCAACGTTTAGTGCCAACAATTATGTAGCCACATTTTAGTAAAAAAAGAAAACCGACAGGGTATGAAGCAATGTCATGATACAGCCTACTTTGTAACTGAATTGTTTGCCGACTACTGAATTATTTCCAAAAAGGTTACCTTGAGAGAAGCTTTATATTACTAAACATGAAAAATAAGGGATGATATGCCGGCAACTTGGCAATGTGTAATGGGCAGATAATTGATATTTAGATACCGTAATGCGTCGCGTGTGAGCTTGACATGATGTTTGAGATGATGTTGGCGAATATCCGAAGCCTAGGTTTAGTACTATCGCCATAAGGTCCGTAGTGGTGGGCCAGCACAGCCGCCTAAACTCAATAGAGAACCACGCAGGTTGTGGATCTGTACCCAGCGGTAGCGCAGCTGCCTTTTCTTTCAATTTTATTGCCTCTATGCTTTATAAGAACCATGTAATTTGAAAATGCCAACTCGTTTAAGTACATTCACAATTTTTTAATTAAAGGGAAAAATGAGACATCCACCCAATCGTAGCAATTGCTACAAAGGAATTGCTACAATTGCTTAAAATTTTAGTAATTGTACAATACACAGCTCATTGACCTGTGCATGATGAAAGCTACTCTCACAGTACGGAAGTACACTCTAAACATTCTACACATTTGTGGGTGTATACAGGGTGTTCGGCTGTCGCATGGCTAACACCCTCACGTTGAAGGGGCAAGATCAAATGGTTGGTTGGAACCAATGATGACATCTTGTTTGCCGACATTTTCTTGCAAGTAAAAATTAGGACAGATGTGACAGGCGACATAAAAAGTGCTTTAAATAAAGCTTGATATTTATCCCGGTGAAATTCTCCTGTCGGATATTTCTGTGCGCCCAAGGCTGTCAGAATGATTACACAGTTTTCAACCACGTCTTCTGTCATCGCACATCCAGTTACAGCTCCGTTGTCGCCCTCTATAATTTTGCAGCGAAGCTGTATACCTTTACCCGCCAAGTAAATTTTCATGTCGTTGGCGTAAGCAAAAAATGTCACAGTTTCGCCCTAAGGGCGAAGCAATGAATGCGATAGCAACACAGCAATGTCATACGAAGTAAGGTGAGCGGCTTTGGTAGCAACAACACGCAGAACTGTTGTCGACGCCATCGGCGTTTTGCCCGCGTTAGCTCAAAATGCGTGCGGCGTTGGTGACTGTTGCTGGAGCCTCTGATATAAATAGGCACTTGGTGCCGCAGCTAAACGTCGCCTCCCTTCCCTCCCCCTCCCCCACGGCCTCTCGCGCGTCTGAAGAAGGCGCGTTTGCTCTACATATATGGTGATTGTAAAGGAGAAAAGAGACGCCTACTTCTGCAGCCCTTAAGCGAGCACGGCGCAGAACGCGCGTTTGTTCTCCGCCGCGCGTTCACTCCCCGTGAAGAGAGAGAGAATAACATTTTATTGATTGGACAGGAAAGGGGTGTTGGGAGCGGGTGGGTGGGTCCCTATTCCGAGACTCCACTGGCCACAGCTGCTCGCCGGGCCTGGTCGAGTAGACCCCTCTGGGTCTCCAGGTCCGCGCCGGCGAGGATGGTCTCCCACTGCTCCCTATTTGTGAATTTGGACCCCAACAGGGGGGAATTGAATTTTGGGGGCCTACTCGTGCATTCCCACGTTACGTGGGCGAGAGTTGGCTTCCCCCAGCACCATGGACAGTGGCCTGGATAGGCCGTAGGCCAAATGGCATGCCACAGCCCGAGGTGCGGGTAGGTATTCGTCTGAATTAGTCTCAAATCCCGGGCATCCGCTCCGCTCAGACTCGGATGGGGCCCCGAGTAAGTTCTGCGTTCCAGACGCTGATGCTCAAGGATGTCGCGTGGAGATGTCAAATGATCGAATCGGGGTTTCTCGGGCTGCACTCCCGCTCGGCAAGCCAATTCTCGAGCGAGAGCATCTGCCCTTTCATTGCCCGCAACCCCCACGTGGCCCGGGCACCAGATGACACTGTGCGTTTCCCGGAGCGTGTGACCTAGTATGCGTAGGGCACATGCCGGTACTCTGCCTTGCATGAACAGGCGACAAGCCACCTGTGAGTCCGTGAGGATCACAGAGGGCTGGCCGGCTGCATCTTTGGCCTTAATTGCCATTGCAACGGCGGCTGTCTCCGCCGTGCCTATGGATTTGCTCCTAATTGTCGCGCTAATTTGGAATTTCGATCGATCCATCGAGCTTGTGGCCACTATTACATGGCCACCTGGCCCCGGAGCTGCATCTGTGTACAGCGCTTCAGAACAATTTCGAAATCTTTTTTGAAGTTGGTGTGCCCGAGCCTTGCGCCGGCCCTGGTGGTAAAAGGGGCTCATGTTTTTGGGAACTGGGGCCACTATGAGGTTTTCGCGTATCGCTCGAGGTAGAGCCACTAAGTCTTCCTCGCAGTAGTGCGGTCGTACGGGGTAGCCTAATGTTTCTAGCAGCTTTCTCCCGGTTGGGGATAAGTTTAGGCGCTCTCTTTGCGATATTAATACCGCTGCCTTAAGTTCTTCGAAGGTGTTGTGCAACCCCAGTGCACATAGTTTAGCCGTGGAGGTGCTCATAGGGAGTCCGATGGCAGCTTTGTAGGCCGTTCGTATAAGGGCGTCTGTCTGCTCCAGATCCGTTTTACACAACTCCTGGTAAGGGAGGCTGTATGTAATGCGGCTGATGACGAAGGCGTGAACAAGTCTCAAAGTTTCGGCCTCGCTAAAGCCGCTACGATGCTTCGTCAATCTTCCTATAATTCTAGAGATTTGTTTGACTGTCGTTCGGAGAGTTCTGATTGTTTTATCTGCGCGCCTGTTACTTTGAAGGCGAAGGCCGAGTACGCGCATTGTTTGTGCCTCTTTGAGCTCTTCGCCATCGAGCCGGAGCGAGAATTGTGGTTTGCGGTACCCTCTGCCGTGAATTCTGATGAATTCAGATTTCTCCGGCGCGCAAGCCATACCGCCCTTTACTGCAAAGTGGTGTACTGTCTGTATTGCTTCTTGTAGCACGCTTTCTTTGTGCCCCAGGGATCCTTCTGTTACCCAAAGCGTGATATCGTCTGCGTATAGCGCGAATTTTAGGTCTGGTATTTTTTCCAGTTCTTTAGCTAGCCTGTTCATGCCCATATTGAAGAGCAAAGGGGATAATATTGAACCCTGTGGGGTTCCACGATTGGGCATCTCGAGAGTTTCAGATCGGACTTCTCCTAGACCTATTGTGGCTTTTCGGCCCGTTAGGAAGGATCGAATGTAGTTATAGGTTTTTTCTCCGCACGCCGTACTGCTTAGTTCTTGCAGAATTAGGTCGTGTGCTATGGTGTCGAAAGGCGCTTTTCAAATCTAATGCCACCACTACGTGTTCTGCTCCTGTTGGGATGTTGGTGATAACCTCGTCATGCAGTCTTAGGAATATGTCTTGCGTGGATAAATGCTGCCTAAAGCCGTACATGCTGTCAGATAGGTAGTCGTTTTCTTCTAGGTGGTTAGTTAATCTATTTAGTATGACTTTTTCAAATAGTTTTCCTAGACATGAAGTGAGAGATATGGGCCGAAGGTTATACAGGCTGCGGGCTTTCCCGGCCTTTGGTATAAGAACTATGGACGCTTCCTTCCATTGCGTCGGTAGTGTTCCCCTGTCCCAAACCTGCCGGTTAAAGTAGTCTGTGAGCTTTTCTAGATGCTCGTCGCTAAGGTTTCGTAGCATTGCGTAAGTTAGCTTGTCTGGACCGGGGGCGGTGTTCCGTCGTGCGGATTGCGCCGCTGCGAATAGTTCGGCCTTTGATATCGGAGCGTCTAGCGTCCCATTTGCGGGGCCATTGTACTTCCGTATGACTGGAGCCATGGTGTCCGTGCCGATGTACTTTTCCCGAAGTAAGCTTATGAGGGCTTCGTTCGAGCCCTTGAACTCCTCGGCGAGTGTTATTAGGGTTCTGTTGGTGACCGTTTTTGTATTCTCCGGCTCCAGCATGCTTCGCAGTATTGCCCATGTTTTGGCTGACGTTAGTGTGCCTCTCATGGAGTCGCAAAACCGGACCCAGTTTTCGGCTTCCAGTTTCCTAGCATAGTCGTTCGCGTTTTCAGTAATTTCAGCTATTTTGATTCTCAGTTTCCGATTTAATCTCTGCCTTTTCCACCGTCTGGTGAGGCCCCTCCTGCAATCCCATAGGTGCAGGAGATGGGTATCAATTACGGGGTTTTCCGTGGTAAGGGTGATTTGTTTAGAGGTGCGGGCGTGAGCCTCCCGAATGTGAGCAACCCACTCTTCCGCGTTATCTAGCCCGTTGTCGGGGAAGGGAATGTTTCGATAAACCGACCAATCCGTGATTGTTACTTTCCCGATGGTGCGTCTGATTTTTGCCGAGTCCATTGATAGGCTGATAATGTAGTGGTCGCTCCCTAAGGTTTCGTCGAGATTTTGCCAAATCACACTGTCCGAGCTGAGGGTAAATGTCAAATCGGGGAAAGTATCTCTGCTGACGCTATTTCCAATGCGTGTTGGAGCCATTGGAAGCGTTTCTAACTGCAAACCGTATCTCTCTGTCACCTGTAATAGTAGCGCTCCCTTGGTAGTGTCCCGTTTATAACCCCAGGTTGTGTGAGGGGCGTTGAAGTCACCTAAAAAGACTAGTCGGTCTTTCCGTTCTAGTGAGGAGATCGTTTCTGCGAGGATATTTTCAAAATCCCCTCCTTTCTCTTTTGGCGGGCTATATATGTTTACTATGATGGTTGTGGCCCTACCTCGTTTGTTGGCATGTATTTTTATAATTTGGTGCTGCATGGCACAGTTTTGTGCGTAGTGGGTACTCGTTGCGATGTCCCTGGCCACCAGTGTTGCCACACGTGGATAATCGGGGTTAAAAATCGTGTAGTATCCGCGTACCTTAACTGGTCTGGTACCGATTTCTTGTAAGCATATGATATCTGGTTTGATCAAAGCCGCGTTTATAAACTGTTGCATGGCCGCCGCTTTTTTGTTGAAAGTGCGGCAATTCCAGTGCCATAGTTCGAGTCGGTCTGATGTGCATGTTAGGCTACTCGCCATTGTTCTCGCTTTCTGTTGTATTCAGTTGACGCGGCCGTCTGCTCGATGGGGCGCCCGGGCTTCCACTCGTACGTTTACGCACTGTTTGTTTGAAGCTTGAGATTGATTCGTCTACATAGCTTTTAAGGTTTTGGAATTCTGCGTATAACTGCTGTTGGAAATTCTGCATACTTTGCATTTGTTGCGAGATTTGCGCCAGCACGTTTTCTATCGGAGTCTGAGCTTTTGATGCCGGTGCCGGGGATGTCGTTGCCGTGCCCGCTTTTGCGGTGCTTTGAGAAGTGGCAGAATGTTGTTGCTTTAGGGACGCCAACTCTCGTTTGATTTCCTGCAGGCTCTCTCTTAGGAGTTTGTTCTCGGCTATAATTTTTTGATATTCTGGGTTATCTGTTATGGGAACAGCAGGGGTTACCACTCTCGCCCAGCTTACCTTCGATTTGTCTAATTTCTGCGAGTCCTCCACCCTGTGTCCGGGAGTCTCGGGTTTCGGGGCCCTAGAGGATTGGAAGGTGGGAGGATCTGGGTTTTGTCTTCTTGTTGACCTAGATCTGGACCTGGAACTGGATCGTGATCGGGATCTGGACCTGAGTCGATGTCTTGTCTGGGAGTCTGGTTGTGTGTCGGTGAGGGTCGGCCATGAGTTTCGTTCGGCATCTTCGGAGCTGAACCACCTTGGTGGCGCGGGCAGTTTTTGCTTTGCTGCGTCTATTCTGGATTGTCGTTGCTTTCCGGTCTTGAGTGAGCGGTTGCTTGTCGGTTTTAGCCTTTTCTTGCACTCGCGGTCTCCCGTCAAATGTCCTTCTCTGCATGCTTTGCATATGGGGGCGCATTCGTGATCAGGTGCTGGGTTCTGCGTTCCGCACGTGTGGCACACCACTATGTCCGGTTGAGGGCATACGTCCGAGCGATGACCTATGTCGTGACATATCTTACATACTTGTGTGGTATTCTTGTAAGGATAGCATGCGAGCTCCCCACCTTTGTAGTAGACGTATCTCGGAGTGATATCTCCGTAAAAGGTGATCACGGCTGTCTTCGTGTCGCCCAGCATGCGCGCGTTAAGTATTTCTACTCCTTGCGTTCGTATTCGGAGATTGGCCTTGAGGGTATCGGGGGGCGTACGTGGTTCGAGGCCATGTATGACCCCCTTATTCGTTCCTTCGCTGGTCGCCACGTATGTGTTTACTGCGTACGCGCGGTCATTCAAGTTCAGTTGAGCGATTCGGCGAATTTTGTCCGCCACTTCTTGGCTTGGCGTTGACACAATAAAAATGTTCGATCCGGGTTTGATTCGGAGTAGGAACTGGTCTCCGCTTACTTGACCATTGCAGGCCGCAGTCACTGCATCCGCTAGTTGCGGGCTGGTGAAGTTTTTGACGGGCAGTCCTTGGTGTGGACGCACAACGATCTTGAAGTCATCTCTGGGAAGAGGGGGCAGTCGCCGATAGTTAGATTTCCGTTTCGGCTTTCCGGGGGCCGGTGTGCTCGACGTGTGGTGAGCCGTCGATGTTCCGGCGTTTTCCGAGTAGCGTTTCTGGTTTTTTGCTTGTGCTAGGGCTTTCTTCTGCCTGAGCGTGAGTACTGTTTGCCAGTCCCCATCCGTCTGCTTGGCGTTTTCCGTCCTGTGGGTTTGCGTCCGAGGCTCGTGCGAGCCGGGAGGGTCGTGCGCGTCAATTTCCTGGCAGTCCATGCTGTCCCGGCTGTTATCCGGAAGCTCAGAAAGCCTGGTGAGTATCGGTGTCGTTTCAGGAGCCGCCGAAGTCGACATGTGCACGCGCGAGCACCGCACACTCGCCGGCGCGTCGATGGCCGCGTTCCCGGCGGCGTTTGGGTTAGCGAGGCGCGCACGTTGGTGAACTGCGTTAGCGCTCGGAAAATAAAAAGTTTCAGTCACTCACAGGTCTGGTTGGTATCCTCTTATACTGGTGAACTTCACGGATCCATTGGGAATGGTGAAAATGGTCGTACTTGCAGAATTCCGCTTGAAAAGCTGAAAAGGTGAGGAGCTCATCTGAGCGCGTCCGCGCTCTCCCGCAAGCGACAGCGTTCCTGCTCCGCCGAACAGCTGACCGAGGAGACGCCTTGCCCGCGATCCGCAGTGTTCGCGGCAAGTGGTAGCACAGCAGGCCACGCCACACTCCGAGCTGTAGTACTCGTGCTGGCGAACGCCTTGGCCAAGGACAACGGTCGGGCGGCAGCTGCATGGACGGCCGCGTTCCCTGGGGCCTTGATTGTCGGCGTCCGACACTTCGGCCTGCTGTCTTGCGTCTCCCGCTGACTAGGCGTGTGTCTCGCCACGAAGCATTTCATCACGTGCTCGCCATACAGAAGAGCGAACCACAATCCCTGAGGACTGGCGTGGTGCTTTGATCATCCAGCCTCTGCCCTACAACATGGCTAGGGGGACTTACGAAGGCAGGCGAACTGCGTGGGTTACCGCCTTGCAGGGACGCTATGGGTCCCGCCCTGGAGTCTTCTACACGGACGCGTCCGGCCCTCACCATGGCGGGTGGTACACAGCAGCCGTAGTCCATCAAAACGTACCCGTTCAAGGGCTGACCTTTCGAGCGCCGCACATTACTCACGCGGAGGAAGTGGCCATAGCCCTCGCCGCTGCGGACCCCGCATCTCGGATTATCATCACCGTTTCGCGGAGTGCGTGTCAAAATCTTACTAAAGGTCGCATCACTATTCACGCCGCTCGTGTCCTCAAGCGCTGCGAATATTTAGACCGCCTAAATCCACGTGTCGTCATCTGGACTCCGGCCCACGCAGGGCTAGGTGGTAACGAGGCTGCCGATGCCTCAGCCCGAGCGCTTAATTCCCGGGACCCGCTTCGCCTTCCATCGCCTGACGTTCCAGAACCTAATCCGGTAACTTCCTTTCGAGACATCACGGATATGTACAAAACGAATAGGCTCCGATTTCCGCCACCGGCACCGGGCCTGACTAAGACGGAGGAGCGCTGGCTCTTGCGTCTATATACACCAACACAATATTGTGCCCGGCGATACTTAAGCATTTCAATCCGGCCTTCTCCGGGGAATGCCCGCACTGTGATCATCTGTTCGCGGATCCTTTCCACATGGTGTGGGCATGTACCGCAAACCCGGCGGTCCCGCCAATCCCCTCCCCTTCCCCCCCTACCCGAGAGAGCTGGGAGGCTGCCCTGCTCGGCTGCTCGACCTTGGAGGGCCAGAGCACGGCCGCTCGATGAAACGCACGAGGTGCGTTTCATCGAGCGGCCGTGGCCAGAGAGCCCTCGTGGCCAGGGCACGCGCCGCTGCAGAAGCCACAGGTGTCCCGGACTAGGGACTCCTCCTAGAGTTTGTAAAGGGTCGGCCCTTAAGGCCGTCCCTATCTCTCACTTGTAAATACAGCAAATAAATGTTTTTCACCACCACCACCATCGCCATACGTGGCCCAATCGTGGCACGCTGCATCTTCGGAATACCACTGGGCCATCGCTGATTTGGCGGGATCACTCCAATGCGTGGTCCACTCGCGAAAGAACGCGTGCACACTTCGTCGTCGTCGGCGTCGTTTTCTTTCATTCATCACATATATGTCATCGTAGGGTCTCGCCGCCTGGGCCTACTAGGGCATCTTGCGAAGAAATAAATTAAGGCACATCATCACAGTCAAACAACACCGTCTGACCGCATTAAGTCGACCTATATTACCTTAATGTATGCGGCTCTCCAGATGGCTCAACATGATCCCCTATAGTGACATCAGCTCGTGCTACTGGTGCCGCGCATTTTGCGTTCAGTTCAGTTCTTCAGCGTGCAGCGAAGTTTCTCTCCATCCGCTCTGCTGCAGAACACGGAGAGCATTGGTTCTACTTCAGCTTGTGACTTCCACGTTCCAGAAGTGACGGAATACATAAATTGCTCGCTCTCCCGTAAACGAGAGTAGATGGAAGCATGAAATGGCTACCGGCAAAGCAGACTAGTTGTAGATGATACTAGCCACAATCTTAAAATGGGTGTAGTGCAAGTTCGCAACGGCACACCCCACCACACCACACCACAGCAGCACCCCATACTGTGCATTGTTCCATATGGACACTGTCCAGTTAGACGAAGAAAACCGGCTGAAGGCGGCACGACAGGCAGCGAAAGACGCCGGGGAGAGAGAGCGCACTGCCCAGCTAGAAGAAAAGCGCCTGAAGGAAGTGCCCCGCAGCGTGGTGCCATCACTCGAGGCGACGCAAAACCCTCGCCGCGTGGAGCCCGCGGACGGCTCGCTTTCAAAAGAGCACCCTGTCTCAGCGCTAAAATATGACAATCAAGTGTATGGTGCCCTGTGTCTGCCTTTTGAACGTCGCTATTGGAAATGACAATTAAAACTTCAGCTTACTAGAAGTCACAGCTTGAGTGATATTGTGAACAAACAGGAACTACTCGGAAGCAATATAGTTGGTAACTTGTTTGGGCAGTAACGAGCGTATGTTATGTGGTCCTGTACAAAGGGCTGGAGGCCAGAGACTGCATTTTCTTAACTTTTGACTGGTTGTCCGGATGATCTCGTTTTGTTCTCGCAACGATGCCCGCATGTTCTCGTTTGAGTGCCTGGATAACGGCTCTGCCTTTTGGCTCAAGGTCACTTGAGGGTCTCCGACAACGGGAGCTAAATGCTTAAAAACTGTCATATCTGCTTAAATTTATCTGTATAGTTTGAAGAATATCGGGTTATCAATATATATCTGTAGTCATATACTACGGCACCTCTCATTGCTAATTGTGCAGCTTTCGGACGTATACGAAGCTTCATCATGTATATCGCCGAATTAGTTTGTCTGTTCTCTGGCTTTCTTGCAATATGCCTCCGTAGAAATGCTGCTACTGCAGCGAACATCGAACCTGCTGATTTCGCGTTCAGCCGCGGAACGCCACAGTTGGTGAGCTACCGTGGCTGGTCGTCGGATTGATTTTTTGGGACGTTACTGGAAATTTTGGCCTTTATTTTATCGCTGGTTGGTTCTCAGCAAATAAATTGTTCAACTGTTCAACAACGTCAGGGTTAAAACCATCCCGGAAATAAATAAATTTTTGCAAATATTTTTGGACAATCAAATTGACCAGAAAAAAAAAGCACTGGAACAAATCGGCATGTTCTATACCGTTTCAGCGATTGATAAATATGCCCATGAAGCACCACCATGCACTAGTCATTCAAAGGTTAGTAACAAGATTGGATAAGTCCGAGAAAAATCATCCGCCGTAAACGACATGCAAGAAAAAGTCGGCACGTACTATCAGCGTCAAATGAAGCGCGAACAGAGGAGCGCGTGGCCGAAGCATAACTGAAGGTAGTGCGCGCCGTCCTGTCCTCACCATTTGCAGGCGCGCACATCCGGTTTGACCGCACTGCGAGGTGCTGCTGCCTCTTTTTAAGGCGAAAGCCTTTAAATACTCGCGGCGTCCGACCGTCCGTCCGTGCACTCGAACGGTGCCAGCTGTGGCCTCTCCCCCTCACACTCTCTCAGCAATCACGTGATGGTACAGCGGCGCATAGCAACAGTTACGCCGCCACTCTCCCCCTTACACTCTTCAGCAATCACGTGATGGCACAGCGGTGGCGGCCAACCGTCCGTCCGTCTGTGCCCTGGAACGGTGCCAGCTGTGGCCTCTCCTCCTCACACTCTCTCAGAAATAACATGATTTCCACTGGGTGTGTAATACACAAAAAATGACATGGCATACTCAGTCGAATGGCCACAGGCTTTCGCCGAACACACTTTGGAATTCACAAAGTGTCCTTCAATTTTTCGTTTCTGTTCTGGTTCTCTTTTACTTGAAAGCGAGAAAATAAAAATCGAAGAATAAAGATGCCAAAATATCGCAGCATAGAGCGAGTAGTATCGCACAGTGCGGCGAAACCGTAAGTGCTATCGGCACTATCGGTTTCAAGTGAAACGTGAACAGCGGTGCGCGTGGTACGGTTGGCGTCATCATCATAACTGCGCCAGTATATTTTCTTGCTTTGAACTAAAAGAGAACCAGAACAGAAACGAAAAGGGGGAGCATAACATCGCAGTGCGGTCAAACCGGATGTACGCGCCTGTTAATGATAATGACTGGACGGTGCGCACTATACCTTCCGTTTTACTTTGGCCACGCGCTCCGCTGTTCGCGTTTCATTTGACGCCGATAGTACCTCCACAATTTGCAGATATTGAACACACATCGCAAAAGGCATTAAGCGGTGGCGGTTCGCATATGTACTGCATGCATTGACGCGCACACACGTACCTTGAGTAAACGCGCCGGCGCAGGTCCCTGCGCATGGCACGCGACATGAGGAAGGAGAGCGGGTTTTCGTCGACGTGCTCGCGGGCGAAGTGGAAGCTGGGCACCTGCAGGGTGCGGCGGCAGAAAGCGGCCGTGCGCCACTGCAGCGAGATGTGGTCCACCATGAGCACGGCGCGGCGCTCCACCACCTGGCGCATGTGCTCGTCGCGGAACATGTCGCGCCCCAGCTGGGAACCGTTGGTGCGCGCCACCATGCGCCACAGCGAACTCAGCGCCGGAGAGCGGGCAGTCTGCGCATGTTGTTTAAACTCGGCTAAAGCACGCTGGCGGGTCTAGTTGGCTGGGATGCATGATAATGTGAGTCATTTCCTTCTCGTCCAGTCGCGTTTCACAATGTAATCATGCAATATATACTACTCAAGTTACAAAGCCAAACTTATAATTTAATTGTCTCAACGGACGTAAGGGATGACTTCAAGGTGGCGGCGCGAGCCGAAGGTTGGTTGAATTGAAACGCGCTTGCGATATACCATGAAATAGAAATCATTGAATAAATTAAGTTTGTTTCATGTTTAAAAAAAATGTCGCAGTTTCGCCCGAAAGGCGAAGCATCAATTGCGATAGCAAATTAGTAGAGAGCTGTTCGGAGTAGGGATAGTAGTTTTATCGGCTGCATAAACTTGGACACATTCGTTTACTAACTGAATTAACAAGCGTGGTGTCAGCGCGCACAAGCAAACATGAATAGATCACACTCGATGACCGCAGACAACCACTGTCAAAACGCTGGCAGCAAGCGCAGCCGCCGCTGCGAGCGAAGGTTCGTGTGGTCCATCGCTTCAACGGCAACTGAGCGGCGAATGCACGCGCATACAAAGGCCAGAGCCGTGTGGAGATCGCTTTCAAGATACGGTGCGCGCGACAGCCTGCACTGGCGCAAAGTACAAGCACAGTTGTTAGCAGAGTAGAAGCTGCCCCCCCCCCTCCCTCCCGCGCTGCCTTCCCGCTTTCCTCCTTTGTGATGGGAGTTTGAGTGGCCAGTTCCCCTTGCGCCCGGTTGCAAGATACGCATTTGGTGCCGCAGCACAGCGTCGCCCCCCCTCCCTCCCTCCCTTCCTCCCTCCCTCCCATACTCCCACGGCTTCTCGCGACGGAAGTCGCGTTTGCTCTCCGCCGTGCGTTCGCTCTCCGTGATAGCGCGCTTTCACTCGCACATACGGCGCGCGGCGACGATTTTATCGCCCTTGGACTTTATACAGAACCTCACGGAGACGACGACGCCGACGTCAGAAATCCGCTTGAAGTGTCCATATAATTGCTATCGCAATAAAACAACGTTTGAGGTGTGACTTGCTTTCTGTAGAGAATATTAACCGTGGTTGTCATTGTGACTTGCTTTCTGTAGAGAATATTAACCGTGGTTGTCATTTAGAACAATTGACAAAGCGGGTATTTTTACCCGTGTAAAATTTGTCCATATTACGAGGCGATTTGTGACATTATTCCGAGCACGGCCACATGCTATTTGTAAAAAGCGACACTAAATTACTGCTTCTGTGTGTTCTTCTCGAAATACAACGGCAGCCTCTAGTATTTGCACTTTAGGACTGACCGATAGGAATGCCTCGTAGTGCGATCCTTTCCAGACGATCGGCCTGAGGGCGCGCCGGGATACTACGTCGTGGATGGTGTCCACTTGCGCCGGCTCGTTCTTGATGGCCATGCTGGACTTCAAATGTCCGGCGAACGAGTTGGCGATCACCAGCACCGACAGCAACCACGCCGTCAGGACGACGCGTGCAGACGTCTGTGCGGGGTTGCGTGGTGAACCTGGAAAATAGGGCGGCAGGAGGTGATTTAGTGCTTAAGTGTATCCCCCAGGTAAAGGTGCGTTGCAGCAGGCCTCTCACTGATGCAACCATTTCTCTAGTTTCATTCGGGCACATTGTTTCTCTTCTTTCGTCACTGGAAACGTGCTGGGTCAAGCCCATTCTATATACTTCTCTTTGTCACCGTACCACCTGTCGACAAGTATTGCTGATAGTAAAAGAAAAAAAGACACTGTCGATGGTGAATTTCATATGGAATGAGGTGCTAGCGCCATCCTGACCCCGTAGGTGCCGTGAAAGTGTGTACTGGTCTAACACGGACACAATAGGTTAGGATGCAGAATTAACGAAGGTGCTTGGATTTCTGACTTCATGATTCAAAAGTGACGCTACAATGGTCGTTGCACCCCTCAAACGACATGCATGGTCTATCAGGTGTATGCTTGCTAATCTTCTTGCTTTTACCTTCGAAGCAAATACAATAAGGTAACTGTTACACGATGGTTATACCTATTTATATACACCATGCAGTGCGGCTGCGTTCCTTGCCTGCAACCTTCATGCCTGCAACAATGGTGACTACGCGCTTGTCTAATGAACATGTGCAATGTGTGCGCGAGTGATGCCAAAATGAAAAGAAAGCAGCGCTGGCCTTTACGCACTTTCGTAGAGCAGGTTCCTGAAGAGTTCCCAGCCCCATTCGTGCACTCTTGGTGGTATCTTCCTCCATGGCGTCTTGTGAACGATGATTTCAGACAGGCTTATCAGCAGTGCGAGCACGGGCATGGCGCTGACAAGGAGAGCCCAAACCTGCACAGGCGATTAGCAGCTAGTATCAGCGATGATGGCGGCCGTTTCTGGAAACATCCGCTGCCTTAAGTGAGCTAACAACATACGATGGCGAATGTAAGGTAGCGCGTTCGTTAAACCTGCGTACACCGAAGACACCTTGTTAAGCAGGAGATCTTAATTTATGTAAACGATATTGTGCGAATACCTGACTCACCCGACTTGGCAATGTATGCCAATGATACCAACGTATTTTTTACATCCAATGACACTTCCGAACTTACTAATATTGTTAACGCGTATCTAAATCGCTTGTCAGTTTGGCTGAGAGAGAATAGTCTAGAATTAAATACTGCAAAGACAACATACATTTTATTCAGAGCTCGTAACAAGAACATACCCAATGAGATTAACATTTATTTCAATGAAACGGCTATTAACCATGTCCAGGAACAAAAATTCTTAGGCGTATGGTTTGATGAACATTTATCCTGGGGTTCACATATAAGGATGCTTTGCAATGACCTGTCTAAGTCTGTCGGTATCATTAATAGAATAAAACATCTAATTCAGTTTTGGCTCAAACAACAATTATACAATGCTCTTTTTTACTCTACACTCTGCTACGGGGTCTTGGTATGGGGTACAACTTCAAAAACAAACTACAACAAATTAATTCTTTTACAGAAACGAATCCTTCGTATGTACTGCAATCACCATGGCCGTTTCGTAGAGCTCGAAACAGCTCCATTATTTCAGCGATACTCCCTTCTTCGAGCAGACAAAATATACTATAAGAAGCTTCTGGTCACCATACATAAACAAAAATTATTCACCAAAACGGACAATGATGAAATATCTCGTTACCCTCTACGCCGGAAAACCAGGCACATTCCAAAAACAAGAACAAATTATGGAAAACAAACATTCCTATATCAATCGACAGAAATATTGAACAAGGTAGGAGAAATGTTAAATTTTAGCGCTTGTGAAAGCTCGTTCAAAAAAGAGCTTAGTGCATTATTACTCGCCGAAGACATTGCTTGCACTAGTTATTGATATTTGGTTTCTTTCACATCTGTTCGAATGCATGTATGACATAAGAAGTTCATATAGGTACCATTTGTGCTAATGTTTTTTTTTTTTGTTTACTCAATACAATGAAGAAATGTATGTTATCATCCGCTGTTGTAACTGTGGGGGCTGGGACCTCTGTCAGGGCCTCTGTGCCTTTAGTCCCAGTCTCCCCTCGTTTGAACGAGAAAATAAAGTTCATTAATTAATTCATTCATTCATTCATTCATTCATTCATTCATTCATTCATTCATTCATTCATTCATTCATTGGAGACCATCGAGGGGCACCGACTGAATCGTGGACTGAATCATGGGGTGCGCCGACTGAATCACTTTTCATTCGGCGCACCCCACGAGAACATCGCTACGACTCACGAGTTGCGTTATGTTAACGGGTACCTTGGCAGAGACGCTCGGACTTATGAATTCGGCAGTGCCAGTTGCGTTCTGCAGGTGAAATGTTTCAAGGGTACGTGTTTCAAGGGTACGTGTTTCAAATGTTTCAAGGTGAAGTGTTTCATAAACACGTCACCAACACCGCCCGCGTTCGGTGCGAATGCGAGCAAAACGCCGCCGCCGTCGACAACAGTTCTGCGCGTTGTTTCTGTGACCGCATACAACCGCTGTCAAAACGCTGGCGTGAGTAAGCGCGCCAGCAGCAGCGGGCGAAGGTTTATGCGGTCTATCGCTTCAACGGAAACTGAGCGGCGAAAGCACAGCGCATACAAAGGTAGGAGCCGTGTTGCAGATCGCTTTCAAGATGCTGTTTGGCTCCCCGCTGTGCTCCTTTCGCGTGGGAGATTGAGTCGCCAGTTCCCAGTCACTCGTTGCGTTGTTCCTCCGAACGAACGGCACGCGGCTGGGCCATGTCGAGTCGTGAGGGCATCTGATAAGAGCGCTAGCACGATGTCTACGTAAGGGAACGACTAAACGCCGTTGTCAACACTGTTAGGGGAGAGACGGGCGAGAGCCCAGAGAGAGTCGGCGGCACTGGCGGCACAGGCAGCAGAAGCCGACAGGGCTGCGCGTATGCGCCGCAGTGGGAGAACGGGCACGCACACGCACAGTTTAGGGTGCCTCGATGTCCTCCTCGCCCACCGCTCCCCTTCCACTGGGAAGTCGCGTTTGCTCTCCGCCGTGCGTTCGCTCACCGTGAAAGCGCGCGACCCTCGCCCTCGCGCGCTTTCACTCGCACATACAGCATACGGCCAATGAGAGTTCTTTTGTACATCCGGACGCGACCTTCGAAGAGTGAGCCTTTAACAGCTTCGCTGTAAAAATGTTAGGCCTAACGTTAAGAGACAGGAAGAGGGCGGTGTGGATCAGAGAGCCAACGGGGATAGCCGATATTCTAATTGACATTAAGAGGAAAAAATGGAGCTGCGCAGGCCATGTAATGCGTAGGATGGATAACCAGTGGACCATAAGAGTCACAGAATGGATACCAAGAGAAGGGAAGCGCAGTCGAGGACGGCAGAAAACTAGGTGGGGTGATGAACTTAGGAAATTTGCAGGCGCAAGTTGGTATCAGCTAGCGCAAGACAGGGGAATTGGAGATCGCAGGGAGAGGCCTTCGTCCTGCAGTGGACACAAATATAAGCTGATGATAATGATGATGATGATGATGATGATGCATGACACGAGACTAGACGAGAGGCTCTAGTGTGGCCACCGTCTAATTTACAGGGTCGTCCACTCTCAATGTAATCACGCGAGCTCGTGGCCGCGCTCCGCGACGCGGCACATGCGGCCGTCAGGAGAACTACTTGCTCCGGCGCGTTACATGCTTGCGGTTTCAATTGAATCGCAAATCGCCTGCATTGCTAGCCTGTATATTGCCGATGTAATTGTCAGTGATCTATATGAGTGCATTTATCTTTTCCCCTCTTACCTTTATAAATTATATTTATTATACTTTGTCGCCAACTATCTGGTATTCGCCTATCTCGTTTTTCCTATTGCTTTCAACAGACCTTCTTTACTTTTTGGTCTTAGTTCATTATTCAGCCTAACGGGAACCTCGTCTAACCCTGTGTGCGCTTAGGAATTTTCTCTTCGGCTTTCTTCCTGTTGAAATTTCTAAACACCAGCTCATTTCCCATCTGGTTCTCGTTCATGCTATTTTTTTTTCTCAGAAACTACCTCGCCCATGCCTTGAAATGATTCGGCTGTTATTTTTCGGGCGTAATTTAATGCCGCGTTCCCTTCCAGTTTGTTTCCATCTTCGTCTAGGATATGTTGTATTGTTCCAGACTTCCTGCCTAATAAGTTAATGTGGTTCCAAAATATTCTGGGTGCGGCCTTATTTTTCTTACGTATTCCTGACAATGAACGTTCACTTTGATCTTTGCTTGAATCAGTATATGAGCCATATATTTATTTCTCCGTGCTAGTGGCCCGTGCTAGTGGCCCGTGCTAGTGGGGCCTTGGAATCCTGTTGGACAAACTCCGTTTTTCACCCCCTACCCCTTCCGGGGGACTGGGGTAGGAGCCCATCCGGTTTCGGTATATAATAAAGTTTTTATTGCGATAGCAATTATATGGACACTCAAAAGCAGATTTCTGCCGTCGCCGTTGCCGTGAGGTTCCGTATGACGTCAATGGAGATGAAATCGTCGCCGCGCGCCGAACGCTGTATGTGCGAGTGAAAGGGCGCGAGGGGCGCGCGCTTTCACGGGGAGTGAACGCACGGCGGAGAACAAACGCGCGTTCTGCGCCGTGCTCGCTTAAGGGCTGCAGAAGTAGGCGTCTCTTTCCTCCTTTACAATCACCATATATGTAGAGCAAACGCGCCTTCTTCCGACGCGCGAGAGACCGTGGGGGAGGGGGGGAGGGGGAGAGAAGGGAGGCGACGTTTAGCTGCGGCACCAAGTGCCTATTTATATCAGAGGCTCCGGCAACAGTCACCAACGCCGCACGCATTTTGAGCGAACGCGGGCAAAACGCCGACGGCGTCGACAACAGTTCTGCGTGTTGCCAGTGCTGCTGCATGTCCAAGTTTATACAGCTGATAAAGCTAATATCATTACTCCGTATAGCTCTCTACAAATTTGCTATCGCAATTGATGCTTCGCCTTTCAGGTGAAACTGCGACAACTTTTCTACTACTACTACTACTACTACTACTACTACTACTACTACTACTACTACTACTACTACTACTACTACTACTACTACCGGTATATTTCCGATTTTCTGCCTACCTCATCCTGAGGCAACTGTGCTTTTTTGCCTGCCTATGCTCTCGTGATGCTTTCTGTCGTTCATCTATCGCTTCCCGTAACTCCCTGTTCCACCAGCTTTTCAGTTTCCTTTTTTATTTCCAACAAACGTGTTGCTTCTCTTTCCTTACTTCTCATTATTACACTTTAAAGCTTACTAGATTCACACTGTTTGCTCGGCCATTTGCCAAGCTCTTTCTTGACTCTTGTGACTGTATTTATTTGTTCAGCGTTTGAATTTGGACTTGCCATTCTTCGCTCCATGCTCTCTTTCCCAATTTTATATCCCATTTTTCAAAATGATGCGTTTATGTTCATTCGCCTCCGCGCGGGTAACCGGAGGCGAGCGCCATTTGGTGGTGGTGCAAGGAACCCAGCGGCGCGCGTCCTCCGCTGTGATTGGTTGGCCTATTCGGCTAGAGAACAGCCACGCCGCAGCACCCACGGTCACGAAAATCCGGCGAGGTTCGCAAAGAAAAGCTTTGCTTTTAAAAATGTCAATGAAGCTAGTGAAAATAAAAACGCGGCAACGATACAGTGTCATGCGGTTAGCGGCATGGACTTAAGTGAACGGCTTATATAACTCATTTGTCGAAGCACGTGCGTGCACCGTTGCGTCAGTCGCACTCGTGCTCACCTTCCAGTCGAAGGTGAGTATGTATCCGAAGACGTTGGAGGTGCTCTCGCCGCTGCCCGATAGGATGCCGAACTGCACGTACATGATGGGAGGTCCGTACTCGCCCACCGTCATGCGGCTGTGAGACTGGATCATGGGCACGATGGTCATGTCCACCTCCTGTACACGCGGGCAATCGGGGTAAGGATCGGATGTCTGCAAGGTCTGTGAATCAGCATGTTGAAGCTAGAGCTATAGTTTTAAAGGATGCCGCAACTGATTTTGTACGAAGGTTTTTCATCCCCAAATGTGTGTTAAAAAAGAAGTCTGAGTGAACAAACTAAATAATAGCTTTTGGTGTTTGCAACGGGAAACGTTGAAAACAGTATCCTCTATAGGTCAGAAAACGGGGCTCGTGCTATTTAGCGAAAAATATGACGAAACAAAATATGGAGCTTGGCAGGCCCCGTAATGCGTAGGGTAGATAACCGATGTACCATTAGAGTTACAGAATGGGTGCCAATAGAAGGGAAGTGCTGTCGAGGACGGTAGAGAACTAGGTGGAGTGACGAAATTAGGAAATTTGCAGGTGGAAATTGGAATCAGCAAGCGCAAGACAGAGGTGATTGGAGACCACAGGGAGAGGCCTTCGTCCTGCAGTGGACATAAATTAGGCTGCTGCTGCTGCTGCTGCTGGTGATGATGGCGAAACACGGAGACATAAAAAAATGTCCAACACACAAGACTATGCGCATCGTCCTGGGGCTGTGTTATTGTTTTATTGTGTCTCCGTGTTTCGTCGTTCTCGCGCTAAATAACCCGAGTCTCGGCAATCACAGACTGGCCTAAGCCAACATACTGTTGCCAGCAAATGATATATGGTTTGGTACCAGGATACTATGGGGCTTACCAACAGCAAACATCACTCCGGGGCAATTTATTTGTACGCATTCGGTAACCCGCTAACCGTGTTCTACTTGTAAGTTAGATCAGCATGTCCGGCTTGCGATGATGCCACTGCGGTGACACAGTGTTTTCTCTAACACGTCATCTAGAGGCTAAATACGCGTGTTGTTGTAGTATATCGCGCAACACAAGTATTTAACATCAAATTATTTGCTATAAATTCTTAAAGGACCACATTGTACGTACTGAGGACGCCTGAATCTTTCAAGTTAATTTTGATGTGTCAAGTACTGAGGCCGATTTTTCTTTTCTCATTTTCTCTCTCTCTCTCTCTTTTTTAATTAGTAACTCTGCCTAGGTTCCACGTTTACGGTGGCGTTGAGATTTTTCAGATGGTCGCTGATTCCTTCCGAACGAACGTTATGATTACTTAGGCAGCTGTGTGTTCTGTGCTTGATTTCACTTTTCTCTCTGCATCTGAATGACAGGCCTGCACGCATGCAAACTTCCCCACCTTATAATAAAGATATATTTTTAGTAATAGCGTGGTGTGCTAACTCATATTTGTTTTGCTATTCGCTTACATTGACAGTCATCGTTGATGGTTTCTGCACATTTAGTTTTGTCTGCGAACGATCGAGTAAGCGGCTTTGCACGCGTGCGGAGAGAGCAAGTTTATGTGCTAATTACAACCTTCATCTAATAATATGAAATATATTAATCAGCTGTCTCAGACGTACCTTTCTCTGGACGTTGCCGACGGCACCTGTCCAAGAGCCGTTTGGGAGCCGGATGCCCATCTGCCCATCCGACGGAAGTATTGCTTCAAACCTGCTCCGAGTGAAGAACGTTTCATTTGTACCACTTACTTTGTCTCACACTTTCAAATGGCTTTATTCAACGGCGACTCTACATGACTGCAAAGCTTGAAACATCAAGAGTTGACGCCGTGGTGTCTTGTTATCGCGCAAATGTTTCTTTCATGCAGCCATTTCCACGCTGGGGCTTTTCGCAATTCTTATAAATAGATGACGAAAGTCATATGGTTAAACAGAATGTGACTGAAGTCATATGGTAAGTGTCTCAGTGTCATTTCCGTCGCGTAATGAAAAGCCGTACGCTAGTGGGAAGCTTGTATTTCTTTCCCTTACATCTATGCATATTGGAAGCACGTACACCAAGTTTCAGTATTTTGCACACATAGCATACTTGAGCAGTACTTCCAACCATGAATGAAGTGCTCTAAATTATAAGCCAAGGCCGCGTCCTTCCTGACTTACATATGAAGTTTACTTCGGGGAAACAGAAAGCAATAGAGAGGAACGGAAGTAACTGAACTCACGTCATATTCAGGCTGGTCGTGAGGGCTTCCAGCACTTGACCCATAGGCCCGCCCACTGCCAGCTTGTCGCCGCGGTAAGCGACGGTCAAGTACGGAGGCCACTGCATTAGCGCCGTCCTCATTGTGCGTCAATACATGAGCACTGGGCATGCGTCCGTTTTCTGCGCACTAAGAAAAGGGAGCGCTAACGTTCGAATGGCTGCATGCGAGGCTGTTATTTCCATGAAGCCAGTTGGATATAGTGCCGTAATGTCTGTGGTACAAGTACGAGTATATACAGGTGGGTGCCGATAGCGTTCTTTGCCAAATGAGGTTGATTAGATTGATTGACTGATGGGGGTTTAACATCTCAATGATGAGCTATGAGAGACGCCATATAGTGTATGGTTCTGGTGATTCTTGATGGTGAGTGGATATATGAGCGCATGAACGTATTCTTCTTTCTTTATTTCGCTATATTGTTGGCAATGAAACACTATAGCCAGTGAGTCACCGTGATGGTTGGCGAATGATGCTGATAATAATAAAAGGCAAAGTTTGAGTTTCGTAACTCAGCGTAATATGTCTGCAGTGCGGAGCTTGAATATTTAGTTCTTAAAAAAGTCAAAAAAAAATAATTATGGGTATGACGTGCCAACACCACGATCTGATTATGAGGCACGTCGTAAGTGGGCGACTCCAGAATAATTTGGCTCACCTGGAGTTCTTTAACGTACACCTAAATCTAAGTACACGAGTGTTTTTGCATTTCGCCCCCATCGAAATGCGACCGCCGTGACCGGGATTTGATCCCGTAACCTCGTGCTTAGCAGCCCAGCACCATAGCCACTAAGCAACCACGGCGGGTATATTTAGTGCTTGTGAGCCGCTTCTGTCAGCTCACAATGAAAGCGTGGACAACGGAAGAATGAAGACAAGAACAATATTGACGCGTGGTGCTCTAGGCAGACGACAACGGCGACGGGGGCATTAACGGACTCCGTCTAGTGGGTCAGTGGGATTTTGGCTGACGACGAAGAAGACGTGTCTCTGTTCTGTTTTGTTTGAACAGGTTGTCCTGCTGTTCTTGAAGAACGTCTCCCTGTCTTCTCTTGGCGTTTTACCGCGACAGTGGTGGAGGTGCGGGGTTCTGAACACAAACGTTCTGAACACAAACGTTCTGAACACAAACGTTCTGAACACAAATGTTCTGAACACAAACGTTCTGAACACAAGATGTGTGTGCTCTTTTGCAGTTCGCCCCTGGTCTAAACAGCGCAACATGCTGCGCAGGCGTGCAGAGAGCTTCTTGTGAGATTATATATACTCGTGAAAACTGTTTGACTCACTGGTATGAAGGAAACTTTCAACACCTCTTCAGTAGTGTTCATCTGCGGCAAGAAATAATAACGAAGTGTGAAGCTGTGAGAAATGAGGTACCGAAACGCTTTTAAAACGTGCTTTGTAGTTGTACGTTTCAGCAGGAGATGACAGAAGACGGGCGTTGTTTTTTGCCAAGTCCCTCTCTAGCTCGGGAACATTTGGAGTTGTTCAGGACTGGGCTAAATTTTGAGTTCTTCAGTGCTCTTTGGTCTGTGAGTTTGATTACGTAGCATTTGTGCACCTGATTGAATTTCACCGAAGGCATGCGACTAGCCTCGCTCACCCAAAAATAAAACGCAAGGAAAGAGAGACGTGAGAATAGCGAACCCACGGCGGCAAGCAATATGGTACGACTTTATGAAAGAGCCATAAGTGAAACAAGAACATCACTACTAATATCCTCACCGTCAACAATTTAACCACGCATACAAAAAAAAAAATGTCGCAGTCTCGTCCGAAAGGCGAAGCATCGACTGCGATAGCAAATTAGTAGACAACTATACAAAGTAAGGATATTAGTTTTATCGGCCGTATAAACTTGTAAACATGTTCGCCTAATATAACTAAATTAACAAGCACGGCGTCACGCGCGCACAGGTAGACATGAACTCGCTGTCAAAACACTGGAGTTAGGAAGCGCGGCAGCAGCAGCGAGTGAATTGACCTTCGTGCTGTGTCTCGCTTCATCGTCGAAAGCATAGCGCATACGAACCTGCGGGCACTCGGCGTGGCGTACTTTGGCGACATCGCAGATCGCTTTGAAGATATGGCCCGCGCGGGCGCGCGCTTTGTCCACGTCGCAGATCGCTTTCAAGATACGGTGCATGCGCGGCCGTGCCGTAAGCAGCAGCCGCCTCTGTAGTCGCCCCCTCCTCCCTCGCCTACCGTCTGTTCCTCGCGCGCGAAAGAAGACGGCGCGCTTCCGCCCCGCCTTCATCCCTCGCTCGCACAAGATTGAGCCGCGACCCTCCGATGACCCTCGCTAGCTTGCAGTCGCACGTACAGCGTACGGCGCACGGTGACGATGTTATCGTGTTTGGACTTTCTACGGAACATCACGGCCGCGACGGCGACGCTAGAAATGCGCTTGGAGTGTCCATATAATTGATATCTCAATAAAAATAGTAAAAGTGCGTACTCTGTACGTTTTTCATTACCGGTAATCAAGCATACACAATAAACAGAGCGGGCGATAACTTGTCTATAGAAAGCAAAACCTAAACGTCGTCAGTGCGTTCCATCATATCTTCATCCGACAAGCGTTAATGTATTGATGGATGTTGCCAAGCTGTCAGTTAATCTTAACTGCTCAGTTAGAAATCAATGCACTAGTTTTGACGCCCCCCCCCCCCCCCCCCCCCCCCACCTCGGAAACACTTACCGCGTTAACCGAAAGCAGTCTGAGTTGCAAGTCCTATAGCTGAACTGCCACGAGTGGAGCTATATCCACGGCTTTTTGTATTTCACAACGCTGTGACCTAAATGATTTTCGCTGTTTCTGCTGGGGAACGTGTCCACGTGCTTCCTCATGAGCATGAACATACGAATGGTCGTGTGTAAAGAGATCCTTGCGGACTCGGGTATGTAATGGCAAAAGTGCCATTTTTGCTTCGGCACTCATATAAGCATGTTCATTGATCTTCCTTCCGTGATAGACACACATATTGGTCGTTAGCAGAAATAGGTTGTTTGTTCCTCTTGAGATGACATAAATCAATCATATGTCGCACGATACTCCGAGTCGTTAACCCCGATGCCTAAATGCAAATCATACTGACCTTCCTAGCTCGAACTTATGCCGTTTTCATATGAGCACGTGGTGGAAGCGAGAAATGGTCCCAGTTGCTTTCTCTTTGGTCCTTTTTTTTGTTATACGACATACGAATTCGGTACAAGGCACGTCGTTGATCTTTTGTATTTATCATGTGTCTTAGCTTGCGCAAAAATACCACATTGTGTACATGGTGCCACTTCCGCGGGGGTGCACGTACACCACTTTGGTCAGGATACGACGAACAGCAAGATATCTTAAGAAGTTTGCACGGGAAAAATGTTTACTCTATTCGAGTACTTCTCTCATTTCGCCATCACCTTTACGCCATCAATAATACGTTAACCGTGTTCGGCCTTAAGGAACGTAAAAAAAAAAAAAAAAAAGTGTTCTCTCAAGGGATACGCAGAACGGCTATTGTTTGGATTATCGCTGGTGACTTCGTAAAGGAGATTTACTGAAATATTCTTCGTCGAGTTGCCTCTCTATAGATCGATGCGTTTTGTTCCTTTGTGAAATGATGTCCACATCTGGGGCACCACCCTTCGCGGCTGAATAGGCGCAGACCGTTCCTCGAAACTTAAGGTTTGCTGATTTACGAACATGTCGCCAACGACCCTTGGCCAGCCGGATCACTGAATTAATTACAGGGTGACGCTTACAAAGCCGTACAATCGGCCACGGCCATTACGAATAAATCGAAAGCATCATGACACTCTTTGGAGCGCTCTGTAGTATACAGACGCGACACACAATGTTTTTAATTGCGGGGTGCGTATGCGTAATGCAGACGATGGCATTCCCGACAATGGCTTTACATTTAATACAAATACGAAGCACATTGCAACGATGGTTCGATGACTGATATATATACAGTGTTTCTCAGACGCTTTGCGTGTATTCGCGGGCATCTTTCACACTCGGAAAAACACTTTTATGTAGCACGTATTGAGCAACAGGAAGCTGTATCGGGAGTTTTTCATGTTGCTCTGCAATTTTCTCATTGACACTTTTCATCTAATTATATTATTTGAGGAGTTGATTAATTAATTAGGGCTAATTATGTAATTAGGTGGAATCCTAAAAATAATCTGAACATCTAAGCCACGGCAAACAACATTACCTTGGTTCTGTCCAGCTACATAGCATTTCCATATTTTTAAATCTTGGCCCAAATTAAGTGAATCACTATGGCGTCCCGAATCGGCAGAGCGCATTCTTTGGTTGTTTCCATCGAGGCAGCCCCTTTCATCAGCGTCGCCCAGACGGCGACAGTGCCCGACACCTACGGTTACGGGCAAACAAGCGCCCCAAATCGGCAGTGCGCATCCTTTGGGTGTTGCCCTCGAGGCAGCCCCTTACATCAGCGCCATCCAGACGGCGACAGTGCCCGACACCGACCATGACAAGCTGACCGTCACGGAGATGCCACTGATTGATGCGAGGGACTAAGTTCGTGGAATTACTACCGTGGGAACGGCGACGATCTCGGTTTCCCAGATGGCCACGCAGTTGCGGCAAATGCGAGGGCGAGGATGCAACATTAGAGGCGGAGTTCTGTGAACAATACGACCCCTCTGATTGGCCGCACCAAGTTCATCAGATTCCCTAGTCGGGTCAACTAGGGAAGACGACTGCTTTTAAGCAGGCACATTTGGTTCAGTGGGTATGTCCTGACG
>NW_023606766.1:0-40001 GCF_013339745.2 Dermacentor silvarum | reverse complement strand
ACCACGCCGCGGAGAACTGCAACGACCCACTCCACTGTGTAAACTGCGACGGTGAACACCCTGCTTATTCTCGCTCCTGTCCTTCATGGAAGAAGGGAAAAGAAATCATCACTCTAGAAGTCAAAGAAAACATTTCGTTCAAAGAAGCGTGCAAACGCCTATCTGTTGTACTGGGACAACGGTTCGCGGCAGCCGTTAGGACCACGCAAAGTGAACCGACGGAAGCGCCACGCGCCCACACTGCGGCATCAGATAGTGCCATTCCGCCACCCAGCAAGAAGAGCCATCAGTCCTCCGCCACGTCCGCTGGATAAAAAAATATTGCCGCGTATCCGCGTGCTTCGCTGCAAATGTCGTCGAAAGACGATAGTCTTCTGCCGGCCGTACTACATGAGTGCTGGTCTGATCCGCGGCCACCCGTGATGCTGTTCTCGTACCATTTCCGTCCTGGCATGATAAATGCAATGGAGGTTTGTTTGAACAGATTTCATTTTACCGCATTATTTCATCAAGCGGTCATTTATGTTTTGCCGTGCCTCAGACAGCGCTTCCTTTATGTTGAATCGGCCGCATCTGACTGGCATTGATAAAATTGACTAGGCGCTGCGTGAGACATGGACGCCATCTGGCAATACATCGGGAAACATGAGCTTGTGCAGAGGGTTTCCTTCCTCCATGGCAAAGGGCGCTCGTCGGCGCGCAGTCGGGGAACGTCGTTCGGCGGAGCGCATAGCATGGCATTTTCAGCGCAGCTTAAGAAACTAGGGTCTTTAGAGTTACGTATCTATGTATTTTCTATTAAAGGAACACACCTCCTAATACTTACCTAGTGATGTTGCGCCTCAGATATGCGTAATATTTACTTTGTGATCGATAACGTTCATAAGTATGAACAGCCGTACCAGTTTAAGTAGTGTGGGCGGTAAGCAAGTGGTCCAACTTTGGCCGGGGGGCTGAATCGGGTGACAGACAGACAGACAAACAGACAGACAGACAGACCAAATTTTCAGCGTTTAAGTTCCCCAAGAAAGACTATCGTCTTTAAAAAAAGTTGTCGCAGTTTCACCCGAAAGGCGAAGCATCAATTGCGATAGCAACTTAGTAGAGACCTATACGGAGTAAGGATAGTTGTTTTATCCGCTGTACAAACTTGGACATGCAGCAGCGGTCACACACAGCACTGTTGTCGACGCCGTCGGCGTTTTGCCCGCGTTCGCACAAAATGCGTGCGGCGTTGGTGACTGTTGCCGGAGCCTCTGATATAAATAGGCACTTGGTGCCGCAGCTAAACGTCGCCTCCCTTCCCTTCCCTGCCCCCCCCCCCCCCCCACGGCCTTTCGTGCGTCAGAAGAAGGCGCGTTTGCTCTACATATATGGTGATTGTAAAGGAGGAAAGAGACGCCTACTTCTGCAGCCCTTAAGGGAGCACGGTAAAGAACGCGCGTTTGTTCTCCGCCGTGCGTTCACTCCCCGTGAAAGCACGCGTCCCTCGCGCCCTTTCACTCGCACATACAGCGTTCGGCGGCGCGCGGCGACGATTTCATCTCCAAGTGACGTCATACGGAACCTCACGGCGATGGCGACGGCGACGCCGACGGCAGAAATCTGCTTTTGAGTGTCCATATAATTGCTATCGCAATAAAATGAGAAACCCCACATCACGTGGCGTGGAAAGGGCCCTGTGGGCTAACAGATGGGGGAGACTCACGATGCGACGCGAGAGGTAGATTCATAGAAAACTTCCTCGTGAAATCCGGTGCATGCCTCTTCAATTAGAAGGAGGCAACCTATTATAATCTTCATCATAATTCATATTCATCAATTGACTTGGCGATTGGTTCTGCTTCCCTTTTTTCCGAGTAGTCCCTACGTGGAAACTAGCCTCCGCCGATTGGAAACTTTTTAAAGAATCGGCATTAATACCACAAGATTTATCAGTGAATTTAGTAAGACGACGCAGTGGCTTATTTTACCGCTTTTATTACTGACGCAGCAGAGAAATGCATTCCACAAACAAGTGGCAGTTCGTTCAAAAGATGGATGCCTTGGTGGAATGAATACTGCAAGCAGGCACGCAAAAAAAAAAGACGGCAGATCCCACGCCCTGTGGGAATCGATGTTATGCGAAGCAGAGGGCGGATAGCCTACCAAGTTAACGAAATGACCATGAGAGCACGAAGACGTAGGCGACTCTTTCATGACCTACATGACACGCATGTCATGACATTCATGTCTCAGGAGTACCTTTAGCTACACCTAAGAGACCTTAAGGTGATAGCCTAAGTCATGCTCCTGACTATGACTTCGACCATCAACCTTTAGTGTTTCCTTCACTTAGTACGCACAGTCGAAATCCATTTCAGTGGTTTTTGAGTGTTAATCTTTTTCGCTGAGTCATTGTAATTTTTTGCTGAGTCATGTTCATGACTGGGGGTTTTCGCATTTCGCCCCTATCGAAATGCGGCCGCCGTGGCGGGGATTCGATCCCGCGACCTCGTGCTTAACGCGTTCGGTCTACGCACGCAGCGATCCGCTGGACTCTAGCGTATAGCAGCTCCGCTGTAAGAACAGTATATGGTACCGGAGAACATCGGCACCAGCTTTGTGCCAGCCACTGTGGAAGAAGACGTTGACGATCGTATGGTTCGCGCTAGGTCGGTTTTCAACGAGCCAGCTAGTTTTAACCGTCAAGCTTCGTCAAATTTACCTGACCAATGCTCTTGTCACATTTGGTCGAAGTGCTGGGTCGTCCCCTTCAGCGTCCTGGAACTCCGCAGCCATACGCTACCATCTGCATTCGCTATGACCAAGGACGCTGGCCCCTTGCGAGCTGCCCCTGCTCCCACACCTGTCGTATGCTCTGGGGTGCTTCGTCAGCGTGATCCTCCAGTCTTCAGTGGCACTGACCGCCACGACGTGGAAGACTGGCTGGCCGAGTACGAACGTGTTAGCGCTCACAACAAGCGGGATGACCACGACAAGCTGGCTTACGCCATCTTTTACCTTGCCGACGTGGCCAACCTGTGGTTCAAGAACCACGGAGCTGATTTTACCACCTGATCAGCGAGACCCTCGTTTCGTTTTTCGGGTGGCCAGCGGTGCGCAAGCTTCGCGCTCAACACAGCCTCCGCGGACGATCTCAACAAATTGGTGAGACCTTCACAAACTACATTGAGGATATCATCGGTCTCTGTAGGCGGGCGAATGCATCCATGTCGGAACCTGAGAGAATCAAGCGCTTAATGAAAGGCATAGACGATGACGCCTTTCATATGCTCGTGGCCAAAAACCCACAGAGCGTTACTCAGGTTATTGAACCTTGCTAAAGTTTTGACGAGCTGCGTAAACAGCGCTTCACCACACGTCGCCCTGGAATGCAACCGGCTGACCTTTCAGCTTTGGCTCCCAGCAGCGCTTGTATTGAATACACCTCCTTGCTGCCTCAAATTCAGCAATACGTACGCGAGGAAGTTACACGTCAGCTCTCTCTTGTGGCATCGGTCACCGAGCCTCTCCCCACACTGGACCAGTCGCTTTGTCGGGTTATGCAGACGCAAGTTGCTGAAGCCCTGCCGTCCCCTGCTTCGCCGCCGCAAGTTACGGCACCGCTACAAGTTACGCCCACGACGCCGCTACAGGTTACGGCGCCGCTCACATATGCTGAGGCCCTTACACGGTCTCATGCCCAACCGACGCCAGTCCCATCCAGCCCAGCCAACAACTTCTACACGCCGCCAATTCCTGCACGGCCGGTTTGCGTACCGTTCTCGCATCCGATACCATCTATCAACCCCTGGCGCACTCCAGACAACAAGCCAGTGTGCTACGCTTGCGGTATGCGAAACGCAGAAGGAGAAAGATATGCAACCTTCCTGCTTGCCGCTTCAAACAAATAAAACATAGCTGCCCATCCGGCGCCTTGTCGTCAGATTTACGGGAAGTATTGTTATAGAAAAAAATGTTGTCGCAGTTTCACCTGAAAGGCGAAGCATCAATTGGGATATCAAATTTGTAGAGAGCTATACGGAGTAATGATAGTAGCTTTATCAGCTGTATAAACTTGGACATGCAGCAGCACCGGCCACACGCAGAACTTGTCGACGCCGTCAACGTTTTGCCCGCGTTCGCACAAAATGCGCGGGGCGTTGGTGACTGTTGACGGAGCCTCTGATATAAATAGGCACGTGGTGCCTATTTATACGTCGCCTCCCTTCCCTCCCCACCCCCACGGCCTTTCGCGCGTCGGAAGAAGGCACATTTGCTCTACATATATGGTGATTGTAAAGGAGGAAAGAGACGCCTACTTCTGCAGCCCTTAAGGGAGCACGGCGCAGAACGCGCGTTTGTTCTCCGCCGTGGGTTCACTCCCCGTGAAAGCGCGCGTTCCTCGCGCCCTTTCACTCGCACATGCAGGGTTCGGCAGCGCGCGGCGACGATTTCATCTGCATTGACGTCATACGGAACCTCACGGCGACGGCAGAAATCTGCTTTGGAGTGTTCATATAATTGCTGTCGCAATAAAAGAAAAAAGCTGCAGCGCAACATTTCATTCAAATTTTCGCCTTTCTCGCGTAACAGAATGCGGAGTAATCGTGAAGGGGTCATTTATTGCAGTCGGACCTCGAGCGCCGGAGACGGTTTTAGTTAATTAAATCAAATCAAAAGGGAATTTTATTAGACAATAATATAAAAAAATGTGGTTGATCCCTCTTATATAGGAATCGGTATAGAACACGAAAGTGAAACGTGTCTTCACAGAAGTAGTGTAATGTTTATTGCACATTGATATATAATGTCTATTGGTGTTTTGTGGCTAAAGCGCCCTTAGGCGTTGATGCACCCACGCTGACGCCTGGTGGCACGTCTCCTCCATCACGACTACCAACGTCGATGACCATGAGCAACCGTCGTGCATATGGAAGCTGCACTACGCTGCACACGCTAGCACAACGCGAAAGACGAAGCACGTAACTGACACACTAATACAACGCGCAAGACAAAGCACGTAACTGAATCGTCACCGAGTCAGATCAGCGCGTACAGCGCGTTGTAATTGCAGCCTCCGCGATCAACTTCAGAAACATTTTCAGAGCTAATTGCGGAGGCCACGCTCCGCTGTGCTGAGTACGGTGAACGCCACCTAGGTGGCGTTGGTAGTGCTTCTTGATGCCAGCGTCCCTTCGAATGCTGGCATCGAGGCGTCGTAGTGCTGAGACCACCGAAGCGTTCACTGTCGGTGCGCGTTAGTAGACAGTTTTAGCAGAGCGTTGCTTACGCTCCGCTCCGCTAACGTTTCACGCACACCACTGGCTGCGTGAACTGCGTTGATTTGGCTTGTTTGACAAGCGCGTCTGCCAGAGACGCCGGCCACGGGCGCTCAGCGCGACTGTAAAACGGCAAAGCCACCAGTAGACGCACCCAAACGCTCCGCTCAAATGGCTTCGTAGCGGACCGTGGGCCGCGTTCTTCGTTCCGCTGCCGATATGAGCGTTGTGCGCACGCGCATTAGCGTTCCCGCTAGCGTTCCGCTGAGCGGCTCTGCGCGAATCGTTCGGACACGATGGTCTGAGCGGAGCGGACCGTGAACGCTCTGCTAAAACTGTCTATTGTCATAATGCAGTACTTCTCTTTTCTGCTCGTAGGCGGCGGCACCGCCCCGAGCAAGAGCGCGGGTACACGGAGGAGTGTTAGATATATAAGGCGCGTCTGTGTAGCTCTCTGCAAATGCGTTTGTGGCGCAATGGGTTAAACGCTCGGCGATCTATTGTCGCGGACCGCGAGAGGTCGTGGTTCGATTTCCAAATTTTGCATGTTTGTGGAACTTTTTCTTCTGGTTTCTTTCTTTGTATTATGTTCGTGTATGTTCGTGTGACGTATTTCCGTGACGGAAATACGTCAGTGAAGTCTTGGTGGACCCCGGCATAAAACACTTTCGTGTTAAAATGCGTACAAAGATATTTGGTCCCATAGCCCAAAGCGGCCATTCTAATGCTAATATTTGGCCGTAAGCCGTACGTGGATTTTTTTCCAGTCGATACTTCAAAAAAAGAAAAGAAAAAGAAAAGAAAGCCTGCGCGGTAGCCTAATTAGTGGCTATCTAGTATAGTGGATACGGTCTTGAGCACGCGGGTTCAATCCAGGTGGCGGAATTCGATGGGAATGAAATGGAAAAGACTCGTGTACTTCTATTTAGGTGCACGTTAAAGAACCCCAGGTGGCAAAAACTATATAAACCGGGTGCCTTAATGATATCGTGGTTTTGCCACGTAAAACCGAAGAATTTGCTTATATTAAAAAAAAGAAGAAAGAAGCAGGTGGCTGCGTTCTTCGGCTTATTTCTGGGGGTGTCAACAACACAAATTATTCTCGAGTCTGATTTCGGAGAAAAACATGTTACGCTTATCCTACATTTCATGCATAAATGTAATGCCGTTCCCAAATGTATGACCGCTTAACTCAGCAGCTTGTATATTATAAACAGATGCTTTCAGTTATTCGGTGCACTATAATAACGACCATAATGAAACAATTAAAGGAACGGCATGTCTCACATACACGTAGAGATATGTGCAGATCTGTTGCGTTCGTCGAAGAAGATAAGTGTGGCACCACACGGGGCACTCAGCTTTAATGGGTTATAAACACAGTGAGACTCAAAAATCCTTGTCTGAATCAAGTTAGCAGATTTACAGGCTGCCCCGTTTAAGGGCAGCCTGTAAATCTGCTAACTTGATTCAGACAAGGATTTTTGACAGTCTCACCGTTTATATTGATTGAGAGCTAGGAGCTTGTTAAGCAGGACTTATTACCACCCATCCGTTAATTCTCTCAGGCACTGCGCCTCTGCGCAACAGCCACGACTCTCCGGCAGCACAATCATTCGGAATGACAGTCCTCACTTGCGTGCAGTCAGTCACCTTTGAGACTTCAATAGTGCTGTTATGCGTCACATTCGAACGGAAACGACTATTCGGCGTCGTACACACACACACACACACACACACACACACACACACACACACACACACACACACACACATATATATATATATATATATATATATATATATATATATATATATATATATATATATATAAGATGGTTTTGCCTGCTATGAATATTATTTCTGCGAATGCGAGTTTTATGTGCAGTATTCACTCATAAGTGTGTTTGTTACTGCAAACACGTGCGCTTATTCCGGTCGGGAGTTCTCACTTTTTCAATTATTGCATTTAGAATATTTGTTATTTTTCCCTTACATATATATCGTGAATATATATGTCTATGTACCCTTTGATTTAATTACATAGAAACACATTGGTCATTCTTCGCGCCACGCAGTTAATAAACCTGGTTTATTTCACTCTAATAGTGTTTTCTTTGATCATTGTCCTTGATCAATATCCAGCAACAAGAAGCGCGAGTAAAATGACACGGTATCAATAATAAAATTTTCAACGTAGCCTTCATGGTGCGGAGATACCAGTTACTTTTATAGGACAGTGGTCAAAACAGCAGTTCACCTGGCTAAAACTACATTTGGTACAGGCCGTCAAGAGTCATCGGCACACCGAAGCAACTAAAACATTAAAAAAAATGTACTGCACAGACGTTCTGCGAGAAAAACTGGGCGTCCCGCGCTCGCTAGCAGACGACGCGCTTGACAACGACAGCAAAATTGAAGACGTCGCGTTGTATAATCCATGCCTCAAACATATATGTTTAGCAAAATTGTGTAAACATAAATTTGCAGTTGAAATAAAGCACTATTTTAAGAGCGTACTATGCGCAATCGGCCTCGGCGCCCGCAGCGAAAGTACGTTGAATATGCCGCGGAGCGCGTCTCCGCCCCAATCCAGTTCGCTCGCAGCGCCCTCGCACGATTTTTCCACACGCGGCGCCTCATCGGCAGAGCGCCGTTCGGCCCACTCGACCAATGTCTAGTACACTCTAGCAGTGTCGCAAACACTGTCAGCGCCGAGAAACGCTCGCTTTTTTAAACCCAGTGCGATGGCATTTCTTCATCACAAGCACGGCACACCAAACAGTTGCAACCCCTTCCTGCGTTCGAAGTTTAATTTCCTAACTGCACACAGGAGCCATCATCCGCCAAAATGCGATTGCTGCGCTGTCATTACTATATCTATCTGCGATCGCTGTTAGCTCAGCAGCAGAGGCAATCGGTAAGCACATTGGAGAGGACAACACACTCTAGTTCTGCGTACATGCGCACGGAGGCACCTACCTTCACTGGGCAAGCGATGACAAGCGATGAATTGTGTCGCTGAGCAGCGCGCAATGCATCGCGGAGGCTTCGCGCACGCAGAAAAACTGGTGCACTTTCACTGTGCTGCGTCACTACGGACCCTAGAATACCGCACAGCCATTTTGCAGTGACAGCCGTTGCTCCCGTCGTTTCAGTTGTTAAAGCGGCGGCCTTAATAGCCACCTCAGTGAAGCACCTACGGCTGAACAACCATACCGCAGGGCTGCGTTGCCATTCCCCTAATAGACAGGGAATGGAAAGATCATTGTCATGACTGACTTTATCAAGGATTAGAGTGTCTCGATGCGCGCGGGCATCAAGGCACCCTATCAAGGATAGCACTGCAGCGCACCTGGCGACTGCTCACCGTATGAACTCCCTCGCGCGTGCGACCCTCTGGAATGTATCCGCTTGTAAGCTGTCACCTCACTGTTGCCACTCGCGGCAAAAAAGTGCAAAATTCATTAATTCGCTCGATCTCTGTTTGTCATCAAACATTTATAGATAGCTTGCACTGACGTCAGTGAAAGGAATTCTGGGATATGCGTCCGCCATGCATATGAACCGCTCACTCTCCCACAGTCGTTGCAAGCACCGCAAGACGTGCTGTCACCATGGTCATGTGCATGATATTTGGTTGTTCCAACCGCAGTGACAGCCGCAGGAGAAAAAAAACGACTAACAGCAACTTCTTTTCATTACCGAAGATCGTGGAGAACCAGCGCGAGCGCACGAAAGCGTTGAGCACGAAGCGGCGCAGCCTATGGCTGGCGCGCATTAAACGTGCCAACTTAGACATCGAGAACAGCAACCTGCGAGTCTGCGGCGCACACTTCATTGCAGGTAAATAATCCATTTCGTCTTTTACAGCGTGATAACGGCGATATATAACGAAAGGTTAGTTTTGTAGCTTTGTTCATTTTGCGTTCTTAGGGAAGCCAGCTAAACTGTTCGACGAGACGGACCCTGACTGGGCTCCGTCGCTTCTCCTCGGCTACAGCGCCATGAACACGGATCCCTCACGACACCAACACCTCGAAAAATGACGCGCCGAAAAGCGGCAAGTGGACGCCGAAAGGCTGGAAGCCAAATTGCAGGAACGGCGTGCCGAGGCCGACGCGGCAGCGACAGGGATCCAGCCGTGTGCCGATCGGCCCCTCTCGCCGCACCAGACTGGAGAAACAGACCACTTGAGAGACCGTGAAAGTTAAAAAAAATAGACGTTCTCGCACAGCTGAATTTTTTCTTTGTACCGTACACGCGCAGATCCAATCAACTTTGCGAAGTAGTCCTCGCAAAAGGGTCGCGCAGTTGTAAATGCTGGCATGTCCACGGAAAAGACGAATAGAAGCCTGTCACGACACAGAGAAAACAGCTGCTCGACGGATTCTCGCAGCGCGCGCGCGTCAGCCTAGCGACAAGCGGTTCTCAAGCATGGCGGCCGCGGCAGCGAGCCCGCGGATGTGACGTCACGTGCAAGCTAACGAAAAACAGATACTTCAAGAAATAAAGTCTTTCTTACTTTATTTGTTGTATTTTAACGTAATCGATTGAGGGAAAGCGTAGGCGTAAGAATGCACCGCATGTGCCCTGTTCGCACTTCTTCCACTGCATCGCAAGCTCTGACCTTGCGCACCAACTCCGGGCGGTCCAGGGAGCCTGTGAAGCGAGCCTGTGACCCCTACGCGGGCGATGCCCTCAGCGGGTTCCTAGGGACCCTCTTCCCAGGACGCAAATAAAGTTCATCTGTCTGTCTGTCTGCCCTGTTCGCATTCGACGGAGGATAGAAACATAATGCTCGAAAGAGGAGGCACGCCCTTTACGTGCCCTAGAAAGGCGTGGCAAGTGGCTCATGGCAAGTGTGCAGATAGACAGCGGTACAGTCACGCTATTGCTAAATGGTGATAATACGTTGATAACAATACGCGGCGCTGGCGCGTTTTGCTGCGTCGTCTTCTGTGCTTGAAGCACGGAATCACTGTGCCGCGCAGGGTGCGCTCATGCTGTCATGCGCGGCTTTAGCTCGACATTTCTTTTTGCCTGCTGATTTTGCACGTTCCTTGCTATCTCCGTTCACTGCCTGCCATCGAGCAAACTCGGGTGAAACTCGTGCGAACGAGAAACTAGGCGCATCCTGCATAGCACCCCTGGGGTAATTTTTGTTGTCAAAGCCGCGAAATTTATTTTTGTGACCTGCTATTAGAAATGTATTTTCAAACGCATCGCAATTTGACTCCATGAGCGTTTCGAGCTTTTAGCGCGAAAAGCAATGCAGCATAACGTCCGCGGTGTGGGTGTTGACATCGTACCTACTGCAGGTCGAAGAACGCTTTGGCTGTTGAGTGGCGGTGGCGTCATCGGACGCCAAGCTCGTCGGCCAGCGCAAACGCACAAAGGTAGCTAAAGTACACAAAACCAGTTTTGATTACTGTCCCAGTCACGGTACGTGACTTGGACAGACGAAGCGCTACGTCTCAGTCACGTCCCGTTGTTCAGCGCTGTTACTCGTTTTCTTCAGACATGTACCAATCGGCCCAAGTTAGCGCGTTACTGAAGTGAACAATTAGGTGGTGGTCTAAATTCACTACTTTTTAATGAGCACGTTCAACAACTATGAAACACACCTTGGAAGCACCGCGCCACCAGAATTTAAACAAAGGCTCACAACCCAAGGAACACAACGTGTGATGGAAAAGGGGCGGGCATAGAGTAAGATGGGCATATAGGGGGGCATATAGTAACAGGTGAACTCTACGAGTAAAGTAACCTATTTATGAGCGCCCTTTTCTGCACGCATCAAGAACTGCATCAAGGTATTGGCTGCATCGTGAACGCCCCTTTTATAGGCAGCGCTAAAAAAGGCATTTATTCCAAGTGATAAAGTAAAAATGTCACAGTTTCGCCCTAAGGGCGAAGCAATGAATGCGATAGCAACACAGCAATGTCATACGAAGTAAGGTGAGCGGCTTTGGTAGCAACAACACGCAGAACTGTTGTCGACGCCATCGGCGTTTTGCCCGCGTTCGCTCAAAATGCGTGCGGCGTTGGTGACTGTTGCCGGAGCCTCTGATATAAATAGGCACTGCGTGCCGCAGCTAAACGTCGCCTCCCTTCCCTCCCCCTCCCCCACGGCCTCTCGCTCGTTGGAAGAAGGCGCGTTTGCTCTACATACATGGTGATTGTGAAGGAGAACAGAGACGCCTACTTCTGCAGCCCTTAAGCGAGCACGGCGCAGAACGCGCGTTTGTTCTCCGCCGTGCGTTCACTCCCCGTGAAAGACGCGCCCCTCGCGCCCTTTCACTCGCACATACAGCGTTCGGCGCGCGGCGACGATTTCTTCTCCAAAAGACGTCATACGGAACCTCACGGCGACGGCGACGGTGACGGCGACGGCAGAAATCTGCTTTTGAGTGTCCATATAATTGCTATCGCAATAAAAAAAACGTTGGCTTGCCTTGCCATGCGTGTATAACATTTAGTAGACATTTTAGTCGAAAGAAATATAACATTCTCGTTTCAAAGGTGGGCATATAGGGGGGCATATAGAATAAGGTGGGCATATAGGGGGGCATATAGTAACAGGTGAACTCTACGAGTAGAGTAACCTATTTATGAGCGCCATTTTCTGCAAGCATCAAGAACTGCATCAAGGTATTGGCTGCATCTTGAACGCGCCCTTTTATAGGCAGCGCTAAAAAAAAGGTACTTATTCTAAATGATAAACTAAAGAAAAAGTTGTCTTGCCTTGCCATGCCTGTATAACATTTAGTAGACATTTTAGTCGAAAGAAATATAACAGTCTCTTAAAAAAAAAACATTTTTCTTTCTGAATGTTCGTTCCCTCCTCTCCTAGTAGCGCTTCCCGCCACGCCCGTGCTGATGATGGTGACAATTGGTTTTGCACCGCTTTTTGCCCGAAGCTTCGTGACCCATGTGGATGGACCTTGCGGTTTCGTGACACTGTACGATAATACTCGCCCTATATTGCCATATTTAGCTTTTGTTTCCCGATTTTTTGTCGCTTTCAAATAAGAGGACCTGAACAGAAACAAAAATATCGCAGTATGCGGAGAGCATTATTGCTCATTGATGTCAAAGCGGAGGTGTGCGCCTTGTCAACGATGACTGGACAGCGCGCACTGCCTTCATTATATATGCTTCGGCCACGCGCTTCACTCGACGTCGATAGTACGCTCCACACATGTCAAAGTTCCTAAAGCCCTTCATTTCGCCTCTTGTTTTTCTTTGTTGGCCATAATAAACATGTGCTATATGCATAGACCTGCATCGATGCGTGTCAAATGAACTTTGAATCTGCATAGCATCACGCAGCTAAACTCCTCAGATGCATCAGTTGCAGAGTTTAACTTCAGAATCTGTGTCGCAAGCGACATTACCTGATGAACGGTATTATCTGTAACTATGCGCGAATATATCTGGTTCATTTAGCGCCAAGCGCGCGACAACAAAGCTTTAATCGTTGCGCTGCCACATCGTGATACAACCCGAACGGCATTCAGACATATCACCAGACTGGGTGCTTGAATAACTTTCAATTTATGCGTAGGTGAAACAAGGTACAAAAGCGGAATCCCACGACGCCCCTTCCCACCCATGCCTACCTCAGCCCAAGCGGCGCCACAACAAGGCACGCACAACAAGGTGAGAGCAAAAAGCTGCCCCCCTCAGCGACTGTAACTCATCCTTCTGAAACCATCAACGAACATGCTCACGGCAAGTCTGGCCCGCACAATTCACGACCACTGGCTCCAATGTACGCACCATGTGCGAGCCCGTTTAACTGGTACGAACGCGGTGAACGCCTTGGACGGCCTGGCTAGAGTGACCGAGAATATGGAGGGTGTCCACAGCGCCACGCGAATACATGGGAGGAGCGACGTGAGGAGCGAGGACCTTTTTGTGTGAACTCCCGCGCCGCGGCGTTGCAGAAAAGCGGTGTGCAAGGAGAGTTTTCAGTTATTTGTACATGAGGAATGTTGATACAAAATGGAGGAAGCTGACCAGAAAACTGTCAATCAAATATTTGGACTGCAGGAGGGGTGCAAACCAGGAAACTGTGGTTAAGAAAAAGGTTAAGGAAACAGAGAGGGGTCTGTGGAAAACAGGGATGCAGACGAAATCAGCACTGGGCACATACCGAACTTTCAAGCAAGAAATTGCCAAAGAAAATATCTACGATAATTCTAGGGGAAGCTCTTTGTTGTTTGAAGCCAGGACGGGAGTATTGCGGACTAAGATGTACCGAGTCAAGTACCAAGGTATAGACACGTTGTGCTGTGCGTGTGGAGAAGAAGAGGAAACGGCTGAACACCTCATAATTTTCTGTAAGGGGCTTAACCCTACAGTGCAAGGCAACGGGGCTGATTTTTTCAAAGCATTGGGATTTAGGGACAGTGAAGGCAAAATAGACTTTAAGCGGGTAGAAATAACCAAACAGAGGTTATCTGATTGGTGGATAAAATTAAGGCAGGGGTGAAATTTCACCCACCACAAAGTACAAATTATGTTAATAGTGATGGCTAGGTGGCGTATGCCACCGCCCGATTTAAAGGGTTCAGCCTCATCCATCCATCCATCCATCCGTGGGCTCTCTCCGCTGCGGACGCCGCGCCAAGGCGGCGGGCGTCTGTTACGAGCCTGATAGTTTGGTTGCTATTAGCCAACATCCCAATAATTTGGGATATATTAAGTACCACGTCACCGCAAGGTAATACCGCAGTGACTCACCGCACAGAGAACGCGTTTGCCGGCTGTGAATACGGGTATTTTGTCTATTTCCTTCTAGCTCGCTTGGTCCGCGCTTACGCGGCTGTTTGAGTAACGCATTCCGCGCGCTTACTTCATTTAGTTATGCGTGGAATGAGCGACGTGAACATGCTGCAGAAGAAAATAAGCTGGAGATCGCGATGGCAACCAGGAGAACGTGGACGAATGCCAATCTTTGTCGAACTTGCTCATATATCATGAAGAACTGAGAGCACATGTAAAGGGTAATAATAGTAATGATAATTTCTGGGGTTTTACATCCAAAAATCACAATATGGCTATGAGAAACGCCATATTGGAAGGCTCCGCTAATTTCGACAGCCTGGGGTTCTTTAACGTGCACCTATATCTATGTACACGGGTGTTTTATGCATTTCGCCTCCATCGAAACGTAAGCCGCCGTGGCTGGGAATCGAACCCGCGTCCTCGAGCTTAGCAGTCCAACCTACCAAAGTCACTAAGCTACCACGGCGTGTAGGTAAAGGGTACTCGAGAAATATACGGCGGAAAAAACACGACAAACCAAAATAAATGAAACGCTAACAGTGCAACATTGTGTACTTACGCCTCATTTCATAATTACGAGCGAACGTCACAAAACGAACGTGATGCATTACGGACGTGCAACTCGTCTTTCGCCTTCTTGTGTTGCAAGAGCGCAAACACTAAGCGAATTTTAACATGAAAGTAACTTTAGGAATATTTTTTGCGTATGCTCGCTGGTTCGTACACAACAAATATACTTACTGATAAATAATTACGTACTTGTAGTACTTGTAGTTACCTGAAGTTTACAGTACCCCCAACTGCCGGTGCTGTGGCACTCACCCGGCTACGCTTCCGCATATGCTGTGGTAGTGCCCAGCACAGTACACACAAATTAACACCACGACCCTCTCGTCGAGGTTGCGTGAGGCTCTGCGGAGCTCCGCCCTCGACGACCAAACCTGGGCGACCCAGCACGCCCGTGAGGCGGCGGCGAGGCAAGCCCTCGACGTCCCCTCATGGGAGGCTTAGACCCGGCTACCATAAAGTGCTGGTTCTACAATAAAAGTTTATTCCTCCTCCTCCTTGTAGTTACGTAATGAAACAGACAACTAATCACCAGAACATAAACTTCTCATGTTTTACTGATTATAGGTAACTATTTTAGGGATATCTAGAATCAATAGCGATATTTGTAGTGCATCAAAGATTGTAATTTTCAAGACTATTTTTCACTCAATATAATGCAAGCACAAACATCATAACGCGCCATGAATGCTTGTTAGTCTATGTAAAAAATCACACGTTAAGCAATAACTATTATATTATGAGAAGTTTATGCTGGTAATTTCAGAGAGGACTCACGGATTAATAAAACGAGGCAATTGCTGCAATAACTTTTGCATAAGAAATGAGTAAATAGCTAGGCCAGTATTAGCTATCTATTGATCTCAATGTGGACAAATATATATTTGTTCACCTTTTTTTATGTTTGTTTACCTATTGGCTGGAATAGCTTTTCTTTCGAATGTCTGAATTTGAAACCAGCTTCGCTCACGGTAAACCTTAAGGTACATTGTGCGCGAAGTTTCTATTGAAGCGATAGCATATAGCAAGAATTGTTCGTGTAGCTATCTCTGAAGCGAAATAGGCCAACAATATTGCGGCGTTAGGGCCGTCTTTGCTCTTTCTCTTGCTCCCTTACACCTTCTCATGGCGCTCTGTTCATAATAAAGTATTGTTGAGGCTAAATATGAATAAATACATATGCATATGGCTCTAAACCACTACTGAGCGTGAGCGAAATGCGCGTAGTGGTGAGCGAAGCGGTCACTGCACGCGCGTATGTATTTCACTTGACTGCGTGAGTCATTTACTTTTTTCGTTACTCTTATTCTTGCAAGCATGGTGCTATTGCCCGTGTACTCATGCGAATAACGTTTCTTTTTTTTTTTACGTTCTTTCCTTGCGCGGGCTCATTTAGCGCGTTTCTACGCACGCACAGTTACCTTAATACCATTCCCGAAATATAGCACCGGAGCTAGGCCGCGCTGATGAGTTTGATACGTTAGTTTTTGCACTATCTTGCTGCCCAAGCACAAGGAAACACTCAAAGATGGGTAAGTTCCATGCAGCACCACACTGTTGAAGTTAAATAGAGTTTAAGTGCTTTGCGTGGAAACTGAAACCAAAAAAAAACTACAGCGCGTAGCAGACGACCCTCGCCTCCCGCGCTCTTCGCGTGCGCGAAAAGCCCACGGGTCCGGAGCAGCAGCGGCGCGGCGCGGCAGTTCACAGAAAAAGGCCCTCGCTGGAGCCAGCGCCACTGTACGAGCGCTTTGGACACACTCTCATATTCTGGCTGTGTTCCAATTCTTTCCATCATCGTAGACAGTCTACTTTGACGTCTACGAAGACAGCCAACACAGCTTCGAGGCCAAGTAATGGAACGCGTTTCGAGCCGTCTGGAAGACGCTTCTGCGACGTGACGCCACCTCGCGGCGACAGAAAGAAAGTTGAGAAAAGCAGACATTAGTTCGGTATTTTAAGTATTTTAGCCTGCGAACCTATTAAAAGCATGATGTGACTTACATTTAGGGTATAGAAAAGCGTGTCTACGTTTTTGTGTGCGCAGACAACCTTCCCGTCGAGTTTCTACGTCCTGCTCAGTCGCCATCTTGTTTAGACAGGAAAGTAGCCTGCATCGTTCTTGACTTCGATGCTGTCTTCGCGATGCTGTCTACTTTGACATCTTCGTGAGAATTGGAACGAGACTTAAGATGGCCGCCGTCCGCTTAGCTAGAGTGACCTAGAATATGGGAGAGTGTCCAAAGCGCCGCGCGAATGCATGGGAGGAGCGAGGACCTTTTTGTGTGAACTCCCGCGCCGCGGCGCTGCTGTACCGGACCCGTGGGCTTTCTCCGCTGCGGAAGCCGCGCCAAGGCGGCGGGCGTCTGCTACGAGCCTGATATTTTGGTTGCTATTAGCCAACATCGCAATAATTTGGGATATATTAAATGCCACGTCACCGCAACGTAATACCGCAGTGACTCACCGCACAGAGAACGCGTTTGCTGGCTGTGAATACGGGTATTTTGTATATTTCCTTCTAGCTCGCTTGGTCCGCGCTTACGCGGCTGTTTGAGTAACGCATTCCGCGCGCTTACTTCATTTAGTTATGCGTGGAATGAGCAACGAGAATGTGCTGAAGAAGAAAATAAGGTGGAGATCGCGATGATAACCAGGAGAACGGGCAGATATGGCTAGTTCATGCTAACGCTTTTACACCCTATCGTTTCCTTTCTTTTATTTCGTGCATTTGAGTTGTTTTACAAGACTGCCTCCCGCGCTCTGCTGTTTCTTTATTAAGGCGTAATCCTTAACTGGCTCTTGGGAAGCGGAATGTGTCCGTCAGCGGGGCCGCGGTATACCAAAAATAAATACTAACCGCGTAACTCTCACGTCTCGTTCACTTGGTATATATCACAAAGTATAGCGTGGAAAGGCACAAATGTGTGACTAAGATGACTGATGGGTCATGGCATTAGTAACTTGACATACTTGCATTCATGTCGCGATTAACGACAACAGTATGACGTGTGGTGCAAACCCGCATTTTTCGTCCAGAAATCCCTCTCGTGGTGTGGGTGTGACGATAAGAACGTGTTGAATGCTAATCTCGATCTCAACGTGTCGAACTTACCCATATATCATGAAGAACTGAGAGCACAGGTAAAGGGTAATAATAGTAATGATAACTTCTGGGGTTTTACATCCAAACATCACAATTAATATGGCTATGAGAGACGCCGTTTTGAGCGCTCCGGTAATTTCGACCGCCTGGGGTTCTTTAACGTGCACCTATATCTATGTACACGGGTGCTTTATGCATTTCGCCTCCATCGAAATGTAAGCCGCCGTGGCCGTCAATCTAACCCGCGTCCTCGAGCCAACCTGCCAAAGTCACTAAGCTACCACGGCATGTACGTAAAGGCTACGCGAGAAATATACGGCGGCAAAAAACAAGACAAACCAAAATGAATGAAATGCTAACAGTGCAACATTGTGTACGTACGTCTCATTTCATAATTACGAGTGAACGTCAGAAAACGAACATGACGCTTTACGGATGTGCAACTCTTCTTTCGCCTTCCTGTGTTGCAAGAGCGCAAACACTAAGCGAATTTTAACATGAAAGTAACTTTAGGAATATTTATTACGTATGCTCGCTGATTCGTACACAGCAAATATACTTACTGATAAATATTTACATACTTGTAGTTACGTAATGAAAGAGGCAACTAATCACCAGAACATAAACTTCTCATGTTTTACTGATTGAATGTAACAATTTTAGTGATATGCAGAATCAATAGCGATATTTGTAGTGCATCGAAGTTTGCAATATTCAAGACGATTTTCCACTAAATATAATGCAAGCACAAACATCATCACGCGCCATGAATGCTTGTTAGTTTATGTAAAAAATCACACGTTAACTATTATATATCATCAGAAGTTATGTTGGTAATTTCAGAGAGGATTCACGGATTAATAAAACAAGGCTATTGCTGCAATAACTTTTACATAAGAAATGAGTGAATAGCTAGGCCAGTAGTAGCTATCTATTCATTTTAATGTAGAAAAATATATATTTGTTCACCCTTTTTTATGTTTATTTACCTATTGGCTGGAATGGTTTTTCTTTCGAATGTCTGAATTTGAAACCAGCTTCGCTAACGGTGAACCTTAAGGTACATCGTGCGCGAAGTTTGTATTGAAGAGTTAGCGTACAGCAAGAATTGTTCGTGTACACCTTCTCATGGCGCTCTGTTCATAATAAAGTATTGTCGAGGCTAAAAAAATTATCAATAAACACATATGCGTATGGCTCTAAATCACTACTAACCATGAGCGAAATGCACGTAGTGGTGAGCGAAGCGGTCACTGCACGCACGTAAGTATTTCACTTGACTGCGCGAGTAATTTACTTTTTTCGTTACTCTTATTCTTGCAAGCATGGTGCTATTGCCCGCGTACCCATGGGAATAACGTTTCTTTTTTTTTACGTTATTTCCTTGCACGGGCTCACTTAGCGCGTTTATACGCATGCACGCACAGTTACCGTAATACCGTTCCCGAACTCTAGCACCGGAGCTAGGCCGCGCTGATGAGTTTGATACGTTAGTTTTTGCATTATCTTGCTGCCCAAGCACAAAGAAACGCTCAAAGAAGGGTAAGCTGCATGCAGCACCCCACTGTTGAAGTTAGAGTTTAAGTGCTTTGCGTGGAAAGCGAACGCAAAAAATTTGTCGCAGTTTCACCCGAAAGGCGAAGCACCAATTGCGATAGCAAATTAGTAGAGAGCTATACGGAGTGAGGATAGTAGTTTTATCAGCTGTATAAACTTGGACATGCAGCAGCACCAGCAACGCGCAGAATTGTTGTCGACGCCGTCGGCGTTTTGCCCGCGTTCGCACAAAATGCGTACGGCGTTGGTGACTGTTGCCGGAGCCTCTGATATAAAAAATGTCACAGTTTCGCCCTAAGGGCGAAGCAATGAATGCGATAGCAACACAGCAATGTCATACGAAGTAAGGTGAGCGGCTTTGGTAGCAACAACACGCAGAACTGTTGTCGACGCCATCGGCGTTTTGCCCGCGTTAGCTCAAAATGCGTGCGGCGTTGGTGACTGTTGCTGGAGCCTCTGATATAAATAGGCACTTGGTGCCGCAGCTAAACGTCGCCTCCCTTCCCTCCCCCTCCCCCACGGCCTCTCGCGCGTCCGAAGAAGGCGCGTTTGCTCTACATATATGGTGATTGTAAAGGAGAAAAGAGACGCCTACTTCTGCAGCCCTTAAGCGAGCACGGCGCAGAACGCGCGTTTGTTCTCCGCCGTGCGTTCACTCCCCGTGAAAGACGCGCCCCTCGCGCCCTTTCACTCGCACATACAGCGTTCGGCGCGCGGCGACGATTTCATCTCCAAATGACGTCATACGGAACCTCACGGCGACGGCGACGGCGACGCCGACGGCGACGCCGACGGCAACGGCGACGGCGACGGCGACGCCGACGGCGACGGCGACGCCGACGGCAGAAATCTGCTTTTGAGTGTCCATATAATTGCTATCGCAATAATAGGCACTTGGTGCCGCAGCTAAACGTCGCCTCCCTTCCCTCCCCCTCCCCGACGGCCTCTCGCGCGTCGGAAGAAGGCACGTTTGCTCTACATATATGGTGATTGTAAAGGAGGAAAGAGACGCTTACTTCTGCAGCCCTTAAGCGAGCACGGCGCAGAACGCGCGTTTGTTCGCCGTGCGTTCACTCCCCGTGAAAGCGCGCGCCCCTCGCGCCCTTTCACTCGCACATACAGCGTTCGGCGCGCGGCGACGATTTCAACTCCAATGACGTCATACGGAACCTCACGGCGACGGCGACGGCGATGGCAGAAATCTGCTTTTGAGTGTCCATATAATTGCTATCGCAATAAAACTACAGCGCGTAGCAGACGACCCTCGCTTCCCGTGCGCTTCGCGAGCGCGAAAAGCCCACGGGTCCGGAGCAGCAGCGGCGCGGAGCGGCAGTTCACAGAAAAAGGCCCTCGCCAGAGCCGGCGCTTTGGACACTCTCCCATATTCTAGGTCACTCTAGCTTAGCTGTCTATTTAGCCGTCTAAGGCGAGTATTGGAACACACCCTCTAGGTCACTCTACCTGAATCGCGGGGCTGTTTCGATTTTGCAATAAATGTAACTGACAGTGGCACTTAACTACCAACAAATATGTAAATTTTTTTTTTTTGGGGGGGGGGGGTTGCATGTTTGCAATGTTTGAAGCTCCATACAATTATTTGATTTGATATCTACCGCTGCGGGATCAACACGATTTCCGGTGTCGCTTGTCATTTCTGATTTCGGTTTCATTTTTGATTGGATAAAAAGCGAGAAATTAGCGAGTGAGCCTTGTTAATATCAACCTAATTATGTAAGGACTAATAATGTTTCATATATTAAACTGAATTTGAGCAAAGTCACTGACCCTAATGGTCAGCAGATTTTAAAATCGCAGTTAACCCTAACCGGCGGCAAATCGCCAAAACAAGCGCCCCGTCGCTTGAGACCTCTAGCGGATACTCTGTTGTCAACAAGGCTTAGCTCTGTGTTTTATCGTGCCCGGGCGTTGTCGATGTGCGTCGTTAATTTGCGACCCTTCTTGCTGTTCGCTACTGCGTCTTTGGTCGATTTTCTTGTCGGGAACATCATCGTGAAACCGTGAGTCGATTATGCGCACTTTCAAAATGCTGCTAACATTGACCGTTTAAAATGGTGTTTCGGTGGTTTTGAAGCTGGCTCGATCGTAACGAAACACAAGAAATGTGTTTATTTCTGCACGGGGTTGCTTGTAGTTCGGTCCAGCTGATATTTGAATGTCAGGCGCCGTCTAGTGTGCGAAAGGGTGGGATTAGGCAGATGGATTGTGTAGTTCTGTAGATCTTGCTTCGTACAGCGGTCAGCTGTTACGAGTCTATTGCGTAGTTCAGCCACTGCTGTTCCTTTCGGTGCACGGGTGCTTTATGAACTGTTTTATCACTGCGAAGAAGAATTTTTTTTTTTTCTGCGTAGGGATTAGGCGTACTTCTGCAACCTGTGGAGCATGCACTTTGGCATTGGTGGTATACTACAGTGACGCAGTAATTTATACTTGGGATTAGTCATATTTTGATTTGGTAATATTGTTACTATTTGAAATATTTAAGATCTGTGCCCTGTTGTGAAGATCTGTGCCTTCCCTTTTGTTGCATACATTGCGATTGATATAGTTCTGTCGCGGGAGACATAACATGCATGGCTTGCACGTGACGTCACTTCCGCCCCAATCAAGCGCCGGCGTCCATGCTGGCGACCCATTCTTCGTGTCGCAGCTGTCCGTCCGTGCGGTCCGTACCGACAAGTGCCTTGCCTGTGACGCCTGACTGCTCCCAATACGCTTGAATTGTTGTCTTATCTATTCGGGAACGATGTCTCGTTTCCAGAGGAGTGAGCCACTGACTGCAGGCTATTATACTCTGAACTTGTGGCTTCGGCGCGCGTACGAAAAGGTGCAAATGTGCGATGGTATGGACCCGCACACGCCATAGGCGCCGACTAAGGGGGGGGGGGGGGAGGGCTCCGGGGCTCGAGCCCCCTCCGGCGATGCCGAATCCCCCCCCCCCCCCCCCCACTCATACAATGTCAGTACCAGAGTCCTGTTACCCGAACCGTTTAAGGTTTCTTTTGAGTTGCCTCTACATTTTCCCGTACAATGTTATTGTGGCTAAAAGCTCACTGCATCATTGTTGACGCGGACGTGCACGGCTTTTATTCATAATTTCGCTTTATTTCTGAAAATCCTGGCAATAGGAAAACAAGCGCATTAGAAGCTCCAACGGCGGCTCCCTCCGTATTTTTTAACTCCAACATGTTATTTAAATTTCCAGTGTGAACACCATTCACAGACACATATTTCAATGTGTACGCAGGACAAAGTTTATTATATTTTTAAAGAGATAGAGCTAGCCAACTAATAATTATTTCTAATGATATGGATAGTCTGTCTAGAGAATCAATATGTTGCTGTATGTTCAACTTGCTACAAAATGCTTTGCACACTTTTTTGACACTGAAAAAGACCTGCAGACTTCAGTGACCCCTTCGGCAGAGTCTTTTATCAACGGTGTGTGAAATACACGTGAATTATATGTGTCTCAGCATTGCTTCTCTTTCCTGTAGGAAATGCTAGCGACTCATGAAAACAAAACTCATAATAATTTACAACATTTATTGGGATGGAAACATCACAACCTTCATGCAGAGGTCATATGTATATAAAATGTTACGGGGGAAAAGAAATAAGAAATGTATTTACAGCGTATTTACAAGACTGGCAGCGGCTGGCAAGATCATAGTAAGCACGCGAAGTCCCGAGCTTCGTCTTCTTCAAGTGCTCTCAAAACGTCTTCTTCATCGCTCTGTCACATGACCCCCGGCGGCTGAAGCACCGACCCGGTGCTGGTTAGGAGGCGGTCGAGTGATACGGCTTAAGACGCGCGACGTGGACTACGTCGGAGCGAGGCTGAGCCCCGGTGGGGTCAAGAGGGGCGATTTCGTAGGTGACGTCGGTTACTTGACGCAAGACGCGGTAAGGCGTGAAAGCAACTTCTCCGAGAGGCCAACGCGTCGCGACGGAGACCAAAAGAGAACCAGGGCGCCCGGTGTGTAGTGGGCGTCACGATGGCGGGTGTCATATAAGCGCCGCTGATTTTCCTGCGAGTCCACAAGTCGACGTCGGGCAATATGGCGTGCCTCTTGTGCCTGGATTATGGCATCCCGGGCGTACTCTGATGTGAAATGCAGGCTATCAGGCAGGAGGGTGTCGAAAGGTAGTGTAGGGTCGCGGCCAAACAAGAGGAAGAATGGAGAGAAGCCTGCTGTATTGTGGCGGAAGAATTGTAGGCAAAGGTAAACGAATGGTAACGCAACGTCCCAGTCGCGATGGTCAGCGGAGACATACATGGATAGCATCTCAGTGAGGGTCCGGTTGAGACGCTCGGTTAGACCATTCGTTTGTGGATGGTAAGCAGTAGCAAGTTTGTGTTTAGTCGCGCACGAGTGTAGAATGTCATTAACAACTTTAGAAAGAAAGTAGCGGCCTCGGTCGGTAAGGAGCTGTCGAAGGGCACCGTGGTGAAGGATGACGTTTTCTAGTAGGAAATCGGCGACAATCGGTTGCACAGCTTGTCGGAAGAGCCCGTGTGATTGCGTATCGGGTGGCGTAATCTGTTGCTACAGCGATCCACTTATTTCCCGAAACAGACGTAGGAAAGGGGCCTAAAAGATCAACGCCTACACGAAAGAATGGTTCTGATGGCACGTCAAGTGGTTGACGGCGGCCAGCAGGGAGTGTGGTCGGCTTTTTCGTCGTTGACAAAGGTCACATGCAGCGACATAACGGCAGACGTCACGGTAAAGACCAGGCCAAAAAAGCGCCGACGAACGCGGTCGTAAAGTCCGTAACACGCCAAGGTGACGGCAGTCGGCACATCATGAGCTGGGCGGAGAACAGTCCGGCGCAGATGCGAAGGGACAACTAAGAGTCGGTCAGGGCCGTCGGGCCCGCATGTTACAGCTGTAAAGATGCCATCGTTGGAGTTCAAACATTCGAAGGGAAGGGTCGGGGCGTCGTTGAGTCAGCGGTGAATAAGGTCTTTTAAGAAGTCGTCCCGGCGTTGTGTCCGCTCTCAGATATCGTCAAAAGCACTCAAAGAGAGAACGGTGACAGGAATGCCGGCCATACAACGTCAGGTGGGTCGACAGGATGGCGCGAATAAGCAGTCCGCATCTTGGTGTAACCGCCTGTCTTGTATACAACTGAGTAGGTGTATTTCTTGAGGTGCAGGAAGCCCATCCGGCCAGAGGTGCCCAGAAGGATCTTTCCGAGATGAAAGCCACACAGAGCATGGTGGTCGTGATGGTAAGGAGAGACGCGGTAGGGTCGCCGATGGATGGGCTCGCATCCCCGGTGTTAATGCGAGTGTTTGACAACAGATGTTTGTCGAGAGGACGGTCTCCAAGGTCGAATAGTCCCAGTACGAGGCAAGGAGGCAACGTAGTTCATTGGCACACTGGGGCGGAAGGTCGGGCGCGATCATTTTCATTAGGGCATTCAAGTCTGAAGGGGCAGGAGGCACAGCAAGAGTTGCACACGAGGAGTCGTCAGCATTTAAAACCGAAATCTGGTAGTCTTCGGCCGGCGTGATTTGCGCAAGTGATATGCCGCGCGGGAGAACTTGTGCACTAAGTCCAAAGTTCACTAGCGGAAGACAGGACGTGTTGTCCGTAATGGTAATGACGGTGTGAGGAAATGCGACGTTATGCGAGAGCAGGACATCCGGATTAGGAGATACGATGTAGTCACCGTCTGGAATGGGTGGTGGAACGGGTGAAACACCTATGTAGGTAACAGCAAGGTGAGGGAGGCGAATATGCTCTGTGGAACATAGCCGAATCGGAGCACTATTGGGGGGATCAATAGCAACAATATAAATAAACTTAGTAACCAAAGTGAGGCCAGCCGGATTCACTCGAAATCAGTAATCAAATAGTAGTCATTTGCGCATCAGAGCTTCTACTAGGACTCGGAAAAAAAAATCATTGCACCCCCCAATGATTACCAACAATTGAATACGGCACCGGGCCGCGTAAGCGTCAACCGCACACAGTAATTTGCAGCTGCGGCAGGGCTAAATGAGAAGACCGCGTGCTCTCCTCCCTATGCGCGCATTTGTCATGTGACCTCCAACTAACCCGAATATTGACGGCGTGGGAAGTAATGTCGATCAAGCCGCGATCCTTTTCGGCTCAGTGTTACGCGCTTTTTCTCCCATCCACAGCGTATAGGTTGCTCACTCTTAAAGACTTTTGGACTTTATACGGAATATCACAGCGACGACGACAGCGAAAACTTGCCTGGGTGTCGATACATGCAATTGCAGTCGCAATAAAAGGAGAAAATATAAACAGGCGGTCGAGCTCGCTTCTACCGCGGCTGCGGATGTGGCAATGTGCACCGGCTACAAACACAGCATGAGCAGCAACGACAAAACCAATAGTGAGCACCTCGCTTATCGGTACTTCGCCAGAACCCGTCTGACGCTGAAAAGGAGGCGTATTTTCCACCGTATAAGCACCAGCGGAAACATAACACTAGGCGCGCGGGGAGACAGCGCACGCGAAGGGACCCCAGCCATCTCGGATGGCCCAAGCTTGAACTCGGCGGAGATTAACTTCAAAATGAAGCGCGTGACCCACTATGTATGGCAGAGGCAGAAAAGTAGGAGTTGAGGACCCGTGTGTTCTAGCCGCTAGGCGAGAGAAGACCCCACGCAGCTATTATGAAGGTTCTCAGCTCACGTGTTTTCCATCAGCGAGTGACATGTACCGCCAGAGGTTCTATGAAGTACTTGACACAGTGCTGTCTTCATTAAACAACAGGTATCCACCTGATATGTGGTAGCATAAGTCCCACATTAAGCAGCTTGCCATAGGGAAGGAAGACGAAGCATATATAACATAGTTCTACGGTGACGACCTTGAACCAGGACTCCTGATTTTTGACAGAGATATGCTGATTGAAATTTTAAGCCAGCAAAGGTCGCATCATTGCACACATTTGGGGACGTCGTGCACATGTTTACGGGGGGCAAGGGCGAACACCTGCGAAACCTTTTACCGGAAATGGCCAAGCTAAAAAAAATTGCGTTGTCCATACCGGTCTCGTCGACCACATCTGAGAGGTCCTTTTGCCACGGCGGCCGCATTTCGATGGGGGTGAAATGCGAAAACACCTGTGTACTTAGGTTTAGGTGCACGTTAAAGAACCCCCGGTGGTCCAAATTTCCGGAGTCCCCCACTACGGCGTGCCTCATAATCAGATCGTGGTTTTGGCACGTAAAACCACATAATTAAATTTTTTTGAGAGGTCCTTTTCTTGCCTTCAGTGACTGAAAATGTACTTGCGGTCGACGACTGTACACGCCTGTTTGAATCATCTGGCAATTTTTTCACGCAGACAAAGAACTGTCCCGCCAAATTAAATTTGAATAAGATTTCCGACGACTTCATTTCCAGATCAAATGCCCTTTTTTCAATGATGTTGAAATCATCGCATCAGACAACGAACTGATGTCTTTAATAGGAGAGAAAAAGGCACCAACTTACAAGTCAAAGCAAACGACCTGGCTTAGCAAAAGCAATGTGGCAACCACATTGCTTTTTCATAGATGTGTACTTGTGCGACTTAATACGCACAAAACACATGTATCTCCCTAGCGTGTTTAACTGAAACGCTTGTCGCATGGCTCAACCAAGAGAAGCCAGTCTCTTGGCGGTGCGAGGGGACTCAGGCTGTAAAACTGATTAGTCTCCTACTCTGAGGTCTTGCAAACACTCTTATAAGCTCGTCACTCCAATGAACAATCTTTCGAGGTCACAGGAAGTTTCCAGTGTAACTGTTAGTAAAGGTTATATATATATATATATATATATATATATACATGGGTGGCGCTCGGAAAACTGCTAGTTGCGCCGTTATACCGACGATCTCGGTTTTTAGCTACGACCACAGAGCAGCATGCACCGCTGTAGCCATCGCATTTTCTATGTAATGCTTCTATACGCTTGATAAATTATCGTATAACGATAACTTTTCACCTGTCTGACTGACCCGCAGGCAGAGCAGTCAGTGACGGTGCGTCCAAGTAACGGCAAATGTCGTAGAGCTAAACCTGGCAGAAACAGAAAAGGCCGCCGAAACGGAAACCATAGTTCCTTTATGATTAAAAGCGTATCCTTGCCTTTCTTGGCTCGTCATCGTCGCGCCCAGAGTGAACGGAAACCTAGAAATCAGCTGCATGAATGGTACGAAATTGCTGGTCGACAAAGCGGACGGATAGCTTCGCACGACTTACAGTTGAAACCGCGTAGAAAAACACGTGCACGTGCGCCGGGCATGCCGCCGATGCCGCCGCGTCGTCCGTCGAACCGGAACCTGGTAGCAGACGGCGCGCCCCATAATTCCTTGCGATTGCTCGTTTTACGGGTCACCTATTCCTAAAGAATGCCAGAAATAATTACAGCCATTAAAAGCACGGATCAAGATTAGCGCGCCTTCGGACGTGAAAAACGGAGACTGCCAAATGCTAGCTCAAATAAACCACGCGCTCCTCTTATTACGTTCTGTAGTTATCCTTGGCGTAAAGGTTTTCGCAGCGACGGGAACTTCCTATAATAGTTCTTTTTTTTTTTTTCGCTGCAGAGAAGAGTGTTACTATAGAAGAGAGCACCGCTCATTCCTGGTTCATTAAACACAGCGTCACCTGATGTCACCATTGTCACTACCGGCGTTACTGCTTCCGTTGTCGATCCCAGTAACGCTAAAACACCGCAATCCATGGTTTGACGGACAGGTTATCGTGTTCCTGGTCTCTGCCGTGGCGGTGATCGGGTGCGTGCTCGCGCTGAACGTGGTTCACATGTACGGGACGCCGGCGTTCACGGCCGAGACGGCGAGCACAGGGCCGCAGGAGGAGGATTACCTGTCGGTGCCGGTGTCCGCCGCCCTGCCGGTACAAGCGGCGCCAGCTGTAGAGCGGGCCCCGCCTGCCGAGTCGGCGGCACCTTCGCAGCCTGCAGGCGCGATGCCAGCCGCCGTCGCGGAGAGTGGCGAAGCCGCGGACATCGCCACCTTTACGCAGCTTGCGGCCGGCGAAGATGACAGCGGTCTCGGCGGCAACGACACGGTGGGTCTCAAGTTCTTTTTCAAGTATGCGACCTATCGCGTGGCGTTTCTGTCAGGTCGTGCTGGCAGGCCACGACGGAGCGGAGCATACGAGACAACCACACTTTTTCAGAACCAAACTCCAAGTGTTTTATTTTGCACGCGCCTCCTTGCTCGTGGCCAGAGGGGGCCACTGGTCAGCTGATATGTGGCGACCACTCCACGACTACAGTGTACTAGAATATTCTAGTACACTATATATACCACGACCGAGGTCTCGCACGTCAGGGATTGACGGCTTGTGCTGAGGACTGAGGTCGTCGCGGAGTAGCAGTGCGAAATGAAAGTCTGCGCGTTAATCCGATCTGCAAATTAACTCGATAGCTAAGGACCCCGTGCCGCAGAAAATTCGGCGACGGCGTCCGCGGCCTAGAAATTCATCCCGAACCACCCCGACCATAGACGCCCTCCGCGTGGCGCAGAGGCGATGGTGAAGTAATTGAATTTCTCAACGTAAAATGCGTCAGAAAAATCGTACAGTACGACTTAACCACAACCTACAGATATGATAGCGTCGGTTTGTAATGCGAATATACGAGAAAGCATAATTCTGTTAAGCGAAAACTCAAACACAAACCCATTTTCCAGCATTTCTACCATTCATACAGCGGCGCGCCCCGGTCGGGGTTCCTTGCAAAAACACCATCCAGATGGCGCTCGCCTCCTCGGCACGGTAGGGAGCCTCCCTACGGCACGGCAGCGGCGGGCCTAGTCGAAAGGCAGAAAACAGAAAGCTGCAGTTGCGGGAAGCCTGACAAACAATCAGGAATTTTTGAATGCTGTCGCGTTCCAAGTGCGAAGCTTAAGCATCCTCCAAATTTTTCCGGTTTATCTCCAGCAACCTCCATCTAGAAGTGCAGTGGAGGCTATATACCCTGCTGAAAACAAGCCGACGCGACGACCTCATGCACATCCATGATCCGAGAGATATCGTTCGCGCGCTTTCGATCTCGGAAGTCAAGCTGTACCTGACCATACTTTGTTGTCTATCGCTTGGCGATGCGCGCGAGGGAATTGAGCTGACTGTGGTGGCAGGCGACGTAAACGGTTCAGACTTCGCGGAGATTCACGGTAGAGTTTCGAAACTGCACGGCTAACTAATCATACAGTAACCTTAGGTGCCACATGCATTTATATAGAGATACCGCGCGAAGCATGGATCCAATTAAGCAGGATGGATAAAGATCACATGCTGCTAAAAACAGCAGCACTCGGACGCCGGATGGTGAGCTCTGGAATCTGGACGGGAGAATTTACATGTGCACTTTACAGAGCTGCAGAGGCTTCATCGCATGAAGCCGAAGCTGGCAGTTACTGCAGACTACCAACGCGGCGACGTCCTTGAGATATATATAGATTACGGTAGTATGAACTGCAAAAGAGTGCTAACTTGGGCCGGTTGGCACATGTTGAAGTTAAATGGTATAACAGCGCATGGGACAGGACAGACAGAAGAAAGCGGACAGTGCTTCGTCCGTCTTTTTCTCCCTCTGTTCCTCCTTTTTTTATTTACGGCAGCATTTTCACTCAGCCAGCTATACTGCTGATGGATGCAGTCATACCATACAGCCTACAACAGCTATAGCGCCCTGTGGTCTGTTCACGCGCGTGCACCCTCATAAAATAAATATAATTTGCCAACAAGCACTTTATGTTCACCCATGGCACGACTTAGCCCGTGGTGCAAAGCCGGCACCTTTAGCACCTTCATTTAAGCTAGCTGCGAAAAAGCACGATGCCTATAGGGTTGACCAGACAGGCATTCACACATATTGCTGAAGAGCATATTATTCAACACACGAAGATTTAGATCTCAACGCCATTGGCTGCTCTTGAACATGGCTTTATTCACTCATGAGAAGCGCTGGTCTTGTTTCTAGGAATGACATATGTGAAATTTTGTGCTATCTACCTAAATTAAGCTCTTCAAGAGTTAGCACAAAAGTGCTGTATTTAGAGATTTCGCGTGACAATGACTCTCTGACAGAGTAGCCTGCCGCTAGTGAAAATCCACTTCCGGCTCGCGCAACTCACTTGTTTGGCCGCTCCGGAACATTCCTTCAAGACACACCTGGTCTACTCTACATTTTGCAGCAGGGTGCGCGCATAAAAAAAAATGCTCTTGATATGCGAGAATGATATGTGACGGGCTACAGCTGGCGACGGCACTCGCACAGCGGCAGATGGATCCCCGGTGCCTGGATCCCGTCCAGATGACGCCGTGCTCCGAGAAGACCAGTCGGTGGCCGGCTTTCTTCTTCGACGGCCGCCGCTGCTTGACGCCTGTGAGCGTGCCGCCGCCTGGGTGCCTGGAGGGCCCCAACCGCTTCCGCTCGCTAGGCCACTGCCGCGGCGCCTGCCAGGTGAGAACACAGCTCAACACGCCGAGTTTGTTGGAGAATCGGTCTATTGTCAGAGTTTGAGAGTTCTTATTTAGACGTTCTAGTACTTGCTTTTGTCTACGTATATTGACCGCGGTGTGCGAGTGATTCCAGTAAACTTCCGCTGACATTTCTTTCGTGGCAGTCAAGTCCACCAAGAAAATAGTGACTCCTTTCCTGTGTTTAAATGATCTTCTTTTTTTTTCTTGTCATGTATTTTAATTGTAGCAAACGCGCTTCACGCCTCGATTTCATATGTGCTCCGTTTATTGTGTGCCTGCATGAAGACGGAAATTCATTTGCTGCCAGAGAAAGTGCGCGTGACTGCGGCCAGCCATTTCATTTGTTGCTTGTTCAAATTTAGCGGAAGTGGCGTAATCGGAGCCCTACCAGTCTTTGTAGAGAGCAGTATTGTACATGTTCCTCTAGATCAGGAACGAAAGCTCCTTCCTCGTTTCTTCCCAATCTTGAAACGAGTTCCCCTTACAAGTTGCGAAAGGAACGTGAACATTGGAACGTCTCGTTACATTAACGTTACATTGATTTTTTTTTTAAATTCAAATATAGTGTCGGATAAACCTGAGGCGAAATAAAGAGAACAATTTAGAACTCACGTAAAACTACGTATATATTATACGAATTTGAACATCACCGACAGCAGATTATCTGGAGATAAAAAGAATAAAAAAAAAAAAAGGCTCCCAGACGAACTTTTTCAAGGAGCACCGGACACGGCCGCTGGATAAAAAAAGGTACCGGACATACTACAGACATGTCTAACTGCAACGTTGGTGCTCGTCTATTACAAGTGCAACACATATGGCTTTTTCCACTTGGACCTTCAAATGCACAGTCAGGATACTGCGCTTCAGCTGTGCAAATAGAAAGTTACCCACATGCACCAATATAATTAAATTTCTTGTACAAGAAACCGCGTCGAAAGGAACAATACATCGACGTTTAATGAATGCTGATTCAATATTGCAGTGTGAGTGGGAAAAAATGTCTAGAATACATATTCGCAACTTAGTAGTGTCCCTTGTCTGAACTCTGTAATAGTTGCATCTCAGTGTTGGTGTCCGACAGACGAACCCGTGACAACCGTTGAAGATTGTCACGTGACAATCTTGAAGCTTTTTAACACCAAAGCAGTCCTCGATTTCTTGGACGATGTGGTCCTGTATGTTATTAGCCCAATAAGATCGTAGCGCATCCTTTCTCCAGAGGATGTTGCTGTGATAGTTTTTTATAGCACATGCCTCCAGGCCCTTGTGTTTAAAGGGCTCTATTTAGGCGCTTGTGCTTCTGGCCAATTCTTGCAATTGTAATATTTTGTAAGTCGTATCATTCTTTTGCAATGCATTGTTCATGTCCATAGTACACATAATTACTCATTGCCATAATATTATTAGGTATAGATTTTACGCACTTTACAGCGACTGTTTTTAGGCCCCTTTACAGCCATGCCACATCTAATGTTCATATAATTCACTATTCATGTACCACTAACAAGCCATTACTATCGTCTTGGCGCTCTTTGGCCACATCTGGCCCTTGCGCCAATAAACCACAATAATCAATCAAGCTCAATCATAAAAAAATGTAACGGAGAACTCTCGAAAAAAAAATGCGCCATAGTCACGTGACAGGCAAGTGGTAGTTAAATTAAATTATGGGGTTTTACGTGCCAAAACCACGATCTGATTATGAAGCACGCCGTAGTGGGGGACTCCGGAAATTTGGACCACCTGGGGTTCTTTAACGTGCACCTAAATCTAAGTACACGGTTGTTTTCGCAACCGTTCTACCGACCCTTATTGGAACGGTGGCGTTCCTCAGTTCTTCCCAAAATGAACTAATTCCAGGAACGCCGTTCCATACAACACCGGTATAGAGTGCGAAAGATGCCGCGGCAGTGAACGCTGAATCTGGTCTGAGCTGATAAGGCTCCGCTTTGATGCAGCGAATCTGAAGCACTTCCAGAGCTTCTATGCACAGAAACACTGGTTCTTTCAATATATATTAAGTTTTGGAGCAACGAATTTTCCAGAAGACCACTTGTACGTGGCGTGGCTTCAGGTTGTCACAAACACAGACTAATTGATGGCGCTGACGTGCGTTACGAATCTGAGCACTTGATCCGCAGCTGAGAACTCTGCTAGGCTGTGTGCATGAACCCGCGCTGTCATTGTATGGGAAGTGCAACGATTGAGCCTCTCTCTCACCAGGGTCAGGGCGCGCGCGCCGAGTGCCGCGAGCCGGCGCTGCTGGTGCCGTGCAGCCGGGAGCACGTCAAGCGGCGTTGGTTCTACCCGGCCAACGGCAGCTGCGTCGAGTGGGGCTTCCCCGAGGGCAGCTGCGTCAACGTGCGGCTGCGCCTCTTCCAGAGCATGCAGCAGTGCCTGCTCGACTGCGTGCAGCACGACGCGCCCGCCTGCCGGGAGTACCCTGTCGGCCAGCGATGCGGAGAGTACCAGGCACGTATCGAGGAACGCTGGGAATCCCCAGGTGGCGCTGCGTGCGAACTTAGCGACAAATCTAGGCTTCAAGTTTGGCACAAATAGGGAATTATGGTCTTTAATGAAGAGACGAGTAGCTACGTGGTATCAATTCAACAGCAAGTCATTCCCATAGTGAAGCAATATAAGTACGTCTGCGTCACAAACGAAGGAAATACTTACTGAAGCACCCACCAAGATAATTTGAAAATAATGGGAAGAGGAATGCAACAATAACGAATCAGCATTATGGGGCCACAATAAGTATGAGGTGGTGCGTGGAATCTGCGAAGGAGTAATGGTGCCAGCGCTAACGTTCGCAAATGCCATTCTATGCTTAAAATCGGATATCTTGTCGGGGTTGGCAGTTGAACAAATATCGGTAGGCCGGATGGCGTTGGGAGCCCGCGACAAAACCACTATGAAGCAGTGCAGGGTGACATGGGTTGAGCTAAACAGCGTTACATGTAGGCTCCCTAGGTTGAGCCTCTTTTGAATTCAGTGGAGCAAAGGGCAAATTAGTTTTGAAGAAAGGCTCAGGAACATAGATGAAAATAAATGGGCGGCTAAAGTGCACAAGTGTCTGTACCTGAAAAGCGAGAACACAGAATGGAGAAAGGTCAAGAAAGTTGGCGACCAAAGTACACGATGAAAGTGTAAATAGACAACCACGGGGGGGTAAGAATCCACCTAGTGGACTGTCCACTTCGGCTGTCGCCATTGGCTCAGGCCTCACGAGCGCGAAGGAGACTGGCTGGCACCTTCGCTCTCGTGAAGCGGGAGCCAATGGCGACAGCCGAAGTGCATACTTACAGAATACCCCCCCCCCCCCCCCCCTCGCTCAGGAGCACGGAGCAAGAAATAATCTTCCTCCGTGCTCAGGAGTGATCAGAAAGTAAGTGCGAGAAACGGAGACAATTGGATGCCAAGAATGAAAACAAAGGATCATGAAGATTTACAAGAATGAGAAGAAAGAAATTGGAAGAGAAATCTGTGCAATAATGCGAAGGGAAGGGCCTTGCTATTTGAGGCTCGAGCTGGTTGCCTAAGGACAAAAACATACCGGAGCAAATATTCGGAACTAGATGAGGCATGTGTATGCTGCAGCAAAACTCCGGAGACCACTCAGCACATCCTCATGGAATGCGAAGGGATTCACCCAGGGACAACCGTAGGCAACATACAGTTTAGCTTGGATTTAAAGTGGACGGAAACATCAACCGGTCAGCAGTCGAGATAAGCAAGATCCGTTTAGAGTATTGGTGAAAGAAAAAAAAAAGCTAGAAAAAGATTGATACGACCGGATCTGTTACAGTAAGGTAGCTGTACGAGGTAGATTTTGAAGAAAAAAAAAGAGGTATGCAAAAAAAAAGTAGCAGTTTCGCCCGAAAGGTGAAGCATCGATTGCGATAGCAAATTAGTAGACAGCTATACGAGATAAGGATACTAGTTTCATCGGCCGTTTGAACTTGCAAACATTTGCTTAGTAACTAAATTAACAAGCACGGTGTCACGCGCGCGCAGGTAAACATGAACACATCTCTTTCGATGACCGCGGAAACTCGCTGTCAAAACGTGACAGTTGGGAAGCGCGGAAGCAGCGGCGAGCGAATCCTGTCTTGTCTCTCGCTTCAGCGCGAACTAAACGTCGAATGCATAGCGCATACGAAGCTATCTGCACTGGGCGTACTTTGTCCACGTCGCAGATCGCTGTCAAAATACGGCGACCGCGCGGCCACGCCGTAAGCAGCAGCCACCGGAGTAGAACGTCCCCCCTCTCTCGCCTCCCCCTTCGTGCCGCGCTCGCGCGACAGAAGACTGCGCACTTCCGCCCTGCGTTTCACTCGCGCGCGCGAGATTGAGCCACGATCGTCGGCTGACCCTCGCAAGCTTTCACTTGCACATACAGCGTACGGTGCGCGGCGACTATGTTATCGTGTTCGGACTTTATGCGCAACATCACGGCGACGACGACGGCGATGGCAGAAATGCGCTTGGAGTGACCATATAATTGCTGTCGCAATGAAATGCTAGATAAAAAAAAAAAACATGCATGTACAGCATATCTGGTTAAATCAAACAGGCTAGGTGACCATTTAGCACCGCCCCATTTCAACTGGGATACCATTCAATCCTCATCATCATCTTGTCTCTCCGTTCACTTTCCCTTGCAAAGTTGTTATAAAAGAAATTCAGCTGAGCTTTCTTTTTTTTTCTTGTTGAATGTCATAGTACTTCTTGGTGCCGTGGAGTTGAATGTCATGCATGATTTCTGCAACTATTATAATGCACTCGGCCTTAGTAAAGTGCTTTCGGCCGACAGACCGAAGCCGCGTTGGTCGAGGATCGTTATACTCCTCGGTCGCGCAAGCAACGCAAGTGGGCTCTACCCATTGGCGGATGCAGAAAAAAGTTGGAGGTGCTTACACTGGCATCCAGAATATAAATTTAATTTAACTATTGGAAAGTGTCTTTCGCGAAACAAGGAACAAAACGTTGCAAGGAACTATCATTACAGGTTTCTCCAGGATTCTTTGCTTATGCCTTGCAGTCAACAAAGCATGAATAAAAATAGGCCTTCGTAAAGACAACAAAAGTTTCGAATCTGGTGTTTCGGCCCCATGCGCACAGCATGTGTAAACTTAAACGTACCACTGTTTGAGTAATTGAAGTACTTTCGGTACTACTACGATAGTTTGCATCAAACAGTTTTCTGCATTATTCTACGTACAGTGCGTTCGTTTTCTATCGGCTGTGCCAGTTCTGGATCTCAAATAGACCGATTATACCTGTACTGAACTGTTGCGTTATGTGGCCTCCTTCTATCATGAATGCCAAACGTTGAAGGTGAGGGGCTTTCTTTTCACTGTCGCAGGTCAACTTTCCGGTGTTCTCTGCCGCGAACAAGAATGGACGTTTCGAGTGCCTGACGGTGGACCCAGCAGAAAAGCTCTGTCTGCTGGGTCCCAACATGTTCCGCAGCTACCGCGCATGCGCCCGCGCTTGCCTCATTTCGTGATAAAGCTTTCTTTTTCGAATTTCGTCGATAACGGTGAACACACGTGTCCATTTGTGTGTATAACTCGTTTGGTGTTTCAAGCGTCGGTGTTACGATCACTGAAGCTTCCGAATCGAATACGAATATAAAAAAAATAAGGACTTATAGTCTAATTCTTAATTTTTTTCTGCTTTTAAATTAAAAAAAAACATATATGGAGATGAAAGGTGACGAAGCAAGTCTGTGAAACGAGCAAAAAGTTGGAATTCACCACACTTTCTCGTTGTGTACACGAATGAGCGGGCAGACTATATGTGCGCGGCTCTTGTTAATTAAATGCGCTAGTACAATCGGTCTTAATTGAATATCCAAGGAAATCAAATTTAAAATTGTCGATCGAAATACAATTAAGAACAAAAGTATTCGATACGTGTACTCGAATATTCGCACGCTCCTATAGTGTCAAGAATTCGTGCAAAAACCTTTTTCACTCACTTTTATCCTTTACGGCAGAGCATTGGCTCGAGTGGCGGAGTACTTGTAGCGCTATGCTAAAACATTGTGCGCTTACCGTTGGCATGAAGAAACGAATTGATGGATTACAATGGTTACTAAGACGAATTAGACTAGTAGCCTGGCGAGGGAACAAGGGTTCGTTTATGGTACTCGGGATCTTAGAATGAGCACATGTCTCGGTGCCCAAGCGAAGTAGACTCAGTTTACTGGGATAACGAGAAGAAAAATCTGCAGAACAAGAATGGCAGAATAAAAACTGATGTGACAGGCACTCGCAAATCTAAAAATTCGTCGGCCGTTCCTCTCCGTGAAGATTGTTAACCAGCGAAGCTGAAATGTGCGGCTGCGGTGTTTATCACTTTGTTAATTCCTAGGGTTCAATAAAGTATTTCTGAATTATGAGGTTACTATGAGGTTCGGCTGCGATGGAGAGAACGACGTCGCTGACAGTATGCCCGCAGTCCACCGTTGTCGCTTGCGTTCGATGTCTCGAGTTTGCTCGGCGGCGTGGTTAGCAGCATTCGCCCGCCATTGCAGCTTGCGATTCTTCGAAATTAGGTTGCTTCAAAATTAAATTTGTCCGTTACGTAAGACAAATGAATGGCTCATACCCCCTAAGCAATGGCTCATACCCCTGTAAACGCGGCCTCCCCATTACGACGACAGAAGTGAAATTCTACGCTGGAATGATGAGCGGCAACGCAGCCAGCTGCGGAAGACGACGACGACGCTCGAGCCAATGCTGATGATGATAGTTTTCTGTAGAAAGACGATTTCGCCTAGCCATATACGATTTCGCCTAGGCATATAAAGCATCGCTTTAAAAGGGGAAGTGATACATTACACGTATTAATGTATTACCTTCACATATCATCATATCGTAAGTTCCTCTAATCTGACACGCCCGAATGCATTTCTACCTTCGGCACTAATGGGGCTAATGTCATAGACGACCGGTTATCAGTCCTACATGACGTGCTCAGATCTACTACGTCTCGCCAATCTTGAGTAAAATCATTTGGTCACGTTTGTTTTTTAAACCCAGAATGCAGTCTTCCAATATCTGAACGCTATATATATATATACGGCTATCGTAATTTATTCGATCGCACGTTGCGACGGAACTGCTTGCTTAGCGATTTTAAAGATACGTGAGAGCGTGCGGAATGAATGATTTATGTATCAATGTTTTAATGGATTGTTCTATCTTGGATTTATGCAGCATGATATTCTAGCTTGAGCTACTTTGAGAACGCAGGGTTTCTTTGTAGATGTAGCTAATCCAATGTCCGCCCCTCTGCGTGAAATTGTGACCGGATTTCGCTTCGTTGCTTTAACTAGAACGCTTACATTTTCCTCGTATTTCTCCTCTTTTTTTTCTCTTTCACATCTGGGCAAGCTTGCTCATGCTGCACGAAAAAAAAAGTAAAACAGATACATGCACTTACACCATTACCTCATCTGGCACTAGAGCTTAAACTTAAGCTCGGCGAAACTCCTATTCGCCCGTGCTTTCTGCGTAGATATTACTCATGAAAAGGGGCAACTCTTTGCGTAACTTCACTTTAAAGCATTCTTGACGTCTCTGCCATGCTTGGGAGTCAATCTAGCGCAAGTACCGTAGTTTCTTGAATCTAGACGCACCGCTGAATCTGCGCATATTGTTTATTTAACTTTTGTCTTCTGAACAAAGGAGGCATAAAAACTCTGGATATGCAATGCGAAAGCTTGGTTTAGCCTGGTTAAGTCTTGGTTTCACTTGGTTAACCTTTGATTTAGCTGCAATTATTATACTTAGGTATACACTCATCGTTAAGCCAGGTATAAATTATAAGCCGACAAGTCCAAGCGTTTTGCTTGGATTTGCTTGGACGATTGCTCCCGGTCCTGCGCAACGCTCGGAGAAGACGGCACGGCCTCGCTCTCATCCATGGCCAAGCTCGCACTGACTAGGCGAGTGCGGCGCTCCTCTTCAGGCGCGCGGCAAGTCACGTGGTGAGGCGGCGACCCATCTGCGGAGAGCACATGCGCCAAGCCGGCGGCGGTGGCGGCGAAGCTCGGCGCGGCGAGTCACATGATGCGTTGCCAAGGCTACGGTGCAGCTGCGGTCAAATGAAAGTCAAATTGCTGGCGACGGAAAAACTCGGCTCGACTAGGTTAGTAAAGCTTCCGCCTAAAAATTTGAGCAGCAAGTTGAGCAGTGGCAGCCATCACGATTTAACATCGTCGACCATAACATTTGTTACGATCGAAGTGACTTCGGACATTCTGACTTTACAAGCAAGTGCAGGGACATCAGAAGTGCTTGGCCGCTTAAAAAAGGGGAAGGGGGGCGTAAAGGGCCGGTAGAGCGGTCTCTTGCTCTTCGCTTAGTTTCCTGGCAGTGCATCAGCAGTGACAGCCAACACAATGTTTGGGGTCAGGTGCCTCCTTTAAATGCGTTAGCATTTTTATGGTTACCCAACGAGAAAGCTGTTTCGAGCGTCCGTCCATCCTTCGCGTAATACGATCGCTCTCAATATAGAGCCAGCAGCAATGCTTTCGCCAGCTGTGGGAGAACACGGCGACGAACGTGCGAGCAGTGGCGTGAACGCGTCTCTGTGGTCACGTGACGTGTGCAATTCAGGCACGCACTAGGCACACCTTTAGTAAGCCAGAACTGTGGAGCAGCCGTGGCTCCGGATCGGACCGTCATCAGCGCACCTGGCGCTGCCACCTGCAGTAGTTTGCTTGCCTCATCAGTTCACGTTGCACCGCCTTCCGCAGCAGTTCTTGTCACCACAGCGCTGTCGCATTTACCGTAATGGCGCCAAATCGACCGCAGCCGCTGAGCAGTGCTAGGATTACCAGCAGTGTTCAGTGTGAGCACTCAACACCACGTCGTTACTACGAAATGCTTACGCATCGTTCAGATAACTCCCTGAGGAGATTGTACGTAACTTTTTTTATCCCGCTAGACAATTTTGTAGCCTCAACCAACGGAGACGAAATCGCTGCTGGTGTTTCTAAAATTACTTATTTCGTTATCAACTAAATATTCGTGCTAAACAAGAAAAATTGTTGCGCGTACCGTTTTCCGTAAAGAAAGATGAAGAGCGCGTGCACAAACCGCACGTGCGTTCCATTCGGAGCGCGTGGCACCAGAAGCGCAGCCTGCCACGTTTCTGCGAACTCAGTCCTCATCTTGCAACACCGCTA
>NW_023606765.1:0-23617 GCF_013339745.2 Dermacentor silvarum | reverse complement strand
TAACGAGGCACGACTGCCATTTCAGTCTGGAAAGAACAGTGTCCATCATCCGCTGGAAAGTGGCGGGCGCAGAACACAGACCAAATGGAAGCACCTTAAACTCGTATAAACCATCCGGTGTCACAAATGCCGTTTTTTCGCGATCTCGCTCGTCCACTTCTATCTGCCAGTACCCGCTTTTAAGATCCAAAGAAGAGAAGAAGTGGGCATCGCGTAGTTTGTCCAAGGTGTCGTCGATGCGTGGGAGTGGATAAACATTCCGCTTCGTGACGAGGTTGAGTTTTCTGTAGTCTACACAAAAACGTAAGGTGTTGTCCTTCTTTTTCACCAGGACTACCGGAGATGCCCACGGGCTATTGGATGGCTGTATTACATCGTCCTTGAGCATTTCCTGTACTTGGCTTCTTATCGCTTCTCTTTCTTTTGGAGCCACTCGGTACGGGTGTTGGCATACGGGTCTTACGGTTTCTTCGACTATAATGCGGTGTTTTGCGACGGGAGTACGACGGACTTTCGATGAAGTCGAAAAGCATTCAGCAAACTCTGTGACCAAGCTCACAATCTTATCTTTTTGCGGTGATGACAGCTGTCGGTCAATATCGATAGATGCGAGCACACTGTCTAAAGTCCCAGATGCTGGGGATGGTGTGTCGAGAGTTGATATATCCGTAACTTGTTCATAGCCATGAAGAGATGCTATGGCTGTTCCCTTCGCCACGTGTTGTGCCTCATTGCCAAAGTTGGTCAGGAGGACAGCCGCACATACGTTACGCAGGTGAACAAGGCCCCTTGGCACACATATTTGCTTTTCCAGTAGCAGCCCGATATTTCCATCTACAAGTCCCTCATTGTCTTGAAATGCGTCGCTCCTTACAATGACAGTCACACTGCACCTTGCCGGCACCGTCACGTGTTCATCCACAATACGCAGAGAGGCAACATGTGGCTGTTCCACATCAGAAAAGGCGATAGCATTTTCCGTAGTAAACAACACGCGGGATTCTTGCAAGTTGATTATTGCGCCGTTTGCTTGCAAAAAGTCCATGCCCAGGATCAGATCACGGGAACACTCGCGTAGAACAATAAAGCTGCTGACGTACATAAAGCTACTAATTCCGATCCTTGCCGTGCACATTCCTACAGGCTCGACTAAGTGTCCCCCGGCTGTACGTATCGGAGATCCGGTCCAATGGGTCAATACCTTTTTCAATTTTCTGGCGAGTACACTACTAATAACTGAATAGTCAGCACCAGTGTCTATCAACGCGGTCACTTCGAAGTCGTCGATGATGACACGCAACTCAGAAGTAGCGTCACCATCACTGCATTTGTTCGTCGCGGTGTCACAGCCGTCGTCTCGTCGGGTTAGCGATGGAGGGCCTTCGGTTTCCTGGGCGTCAGCGGCCTTGCCTCCACAGGTCGCTGGCTCTAGTTTTCCCGTCGCGGCCTTAGTGAGCGACGCCTCGGTGACATGGAGGACGGACGCGGACTCGGCGACCGATAACGCATAGGCGCTGCCGATCGAGGCTCATGTTGCTGGGGGTACGGAATGTTTCGGCGTGTAGATAAAAATTCTTCTATCTGGTAAGGGTGCTCACCGTTTCGAGGGCAAGGCGCATTCACGGAGAAGCCACGGAGTCCCACTCGGCGGTACTGACATTCGCGATACAGGTGACGAGCCTCGCCACAGTGGTAGCAGAGGGGACGCCGGTCTGGAGTACGCCATACATCGCTTTTACGTGGTCTTCCTTCCGACAGGGGCGGCATACTGCGAGCAACCGTCTGAGGTGTAGCGGTAGTTCGGACAGAGTCAGCGCGTCCAATGTCCTGCCGTAAAGCTTGGGCGTATGATATCCGCGGCTGACGCTCCAGTTGTGCTAGGGGCCGTACCTGAGGCTCTGGTTCAGAAATTACTTGTCGCACTTCTTCGCGTACGACATCTGCAAGTGATGACACCGTAGGAGGGCTTTGAACCAGCTTCAATTTCTGCAGCTCTTCCCTAACGACAGATCTCACCATTTCAAGTAGGGCGTCGATGTTGCTGGGGAGGGCTCCTGACCCAACTTCAAATAATGCGACGCTTGCATCTCTGTTGTACTGTCTTGCCCGCTGCTGCAGTGTCTTCTCCATAGTCGTCGCTTCTGATCTGAATTCGGCTACAGTGCGCGGTGGATTACGTACCAGGCCTGCGAATAGTTCCTGTTTAACACCGCGCATTAGGTGCCGTAATTTCTTGTCCTCAGCCATGTTTGGGTCGGCTCGGCGGAAGAGGTGGGACATGTCTTCAATGTACATGGTCACACTTTCGTTGTTTCGTTGGTTCCTCGCCTGAAGAGCAGCTTCTGCCCTCTCTCTGCGGTCCGTGCTCGGGTAAGTAGCGAGCAGCTCTCGTCGGAAGTCATCCCACGATGAAAACGACGCTTCGTGGTTTTGAAACCACGTGCGTGCAGATTCCTCCAGCGCGAAGTACACATACCGGAGTTTCCTCGTTGCGTCCCAGCCGTTGCATCTGGCGACACGCTCGAAGTTTTCGAGCCAGTCCTCGGCATCCTCAAATGTGTCTCCGTGAAATGATTCTGGCGTCTTGGGTGAGTCAACGATGACGTGAGGAGGGGTCGCTTGAGTAGCCATCGCACTGGAGCCTAGGCTAACCGCCGTCGCTTCCCTTGGTGATTCGGTGAGGGGACCAAACTCGGGAGGCTCACCTCGTATGCGGCGACTTGTGCGTTGGTGAACAGGCATCAATTCCGTTGGCTGCAAACTTCGGGGGTCCGGGCTACCTTCCCTGACGTGTGTGGGGCTTGGAATCATACCCAGCACCTCCACCAGAAATGTAACCGACAGTTACGACAACCGTTTCTAATAAAACTGATTTATTCTGGGCGAACCTGTGCCCGAGAACTCCAGAGACTCAACACTCAACAAAAACGCCTGCGAGCGTCGCCTGTTCCAACGTTGTTCTCTTCTTCTTCACCTCCTGTCGCGTGCCAGTCATCCGATCCTCGAGCACGAGCCACCAGTCTGTCAGCACGTGGTGTGGGTACGTGCGGCGCAGCGTTGCCTTGCGGTGCCTTGCCTGACGCTTGTATTGTAGCGGTTCTTTGAGACAGCTATGATGCGGCGAGCGTCTTTTCGGTCTCAGTATGCTGGCGGCAATATATATATATATATATATATATATATATATATATATATATATAAAGCACTGTAGTATAATTTGTCGAACACTAAGAGTGTAGAGTATAAATGACTGGACGTACATAATATAATTGTCAAACTCAAATACATGTGCAAGCCACGGACATCAAACATGAATCAAGTTGGACTACTATGAAAAATAAATGAAGGCACATTGAAAGAATGGCTATGAGTATAAACTATTCATCAGTATTGGACAGAATGTATTCTTTTAGTTGTTTCTTGAATTCATGAATTTTAAGTGTTTTTATATCTAATGGTAGTGTGTTCCAGAATGCGACGGATGAAAAATGGACGCTTTGTTTGCCATAATTAGTATGTATTTTGGGCAAAATGAAGTTCCTGTTTATTGCAAACCTGGTTATATTGGTATTTATTAGAGAAGATTGTAGTATCAGACTATCGCATCGTGAGTAATTGATCTGTTGGAACAAAAAGGTGCCGAGGTTATATTTAACTAATTCTGCGACTGAGAGAATGCGGTTACTTCGTAAAAGATATGCGGCGTTATGGGCAAAGGGGCTCAATGTAATTATCCTAATAGCCTGATTCTGTAGGACTTGCAATGAGTTTAAATGGGTTACGTATGTGTTTCCCCAAGAAGTAATGCAGTAGTTAATATGTGAATGAATAAATGAAAAGTATAAGGATAGTAATATTTGATAGTTAAGTATGTGTCGTGTTTTTAGAAGCACCCTAATCCCATAGGTAATCTTATGTTTCACATTAGATATGTGTTCAGTAAACTTGAGATTTCTGTCAACTTCTACACGAAGATAATTACAGGAAAAACTTTCAGGGATAGGACTGGCACCAAGAAAAATAGGAGGAATAGAATGAAAAGAAATTTTGTTTTCGACGGGTGTGGCATGTGGCATCCATAGTGACCACGATTGAGGACTGAGTGGCCGCCGCCCTCCAAACCGTTGTCGACCGCATCCCGGGCATGATAGTTACCCAGTTGCCTCAACATGCTTTCAGCACCCGCCGCCCCAAACTTAAACGGAAATCTAGTTCACAAGCACCCCTACCCCCCCCCCCCCCCCGGGGGGGGGGGGGGGGCGGTTGACAGAAAGTCCGACGTTTGTTTGCTAGAGTTTGTATAGGGTCGGCCCTTAAGGCCGTCCCTATCTCTCACTTGTAAACACAGCAAATAAATGTTTTTCACCACCACCACCAGCTGGCGTCCACAAAATGTGTCCGCAAAAGCCGTGCCCGGAAAGCACGCGACATCTCCCGCCGGAACTGACGCCGGAGCCAACATCTGCCGCAGCAACACGGCGCGCACTCAACCCCGCCGCAGCAACCACCTGCAGCCGCGGTACCCCGACGCAAGTACACCGTCACCGGAACGACAAGACGGTGACGACACCAGAGACCTAAATGACGCCAGCCGCAACGCCGGGGCGGTGCTACTGCTTCGATACCCGAGATCTTCGATGCATACTGCCTCGACGGCGAAGCAGAAGAGGACATGTACAGTGGTGTGGACACCATTTTGACTGCACCAGATCATGTAAATATACACAATTCGGCCGAGATCGCACACAGCCTCATTGTACACAACACAACTCGGCAACACCACTTTGCAGCACCCCTCCGCAACAACAGCTTAATCGAAAGAAACGCTATCGCGTTCTCATCTCGTAAGAATATGCATAGGGACCCTCGGCAAATTTTTATTTGATATCCTCCTTTCTTCAGTAGACTTGCATAACTGCTACGTGGTTCATTTTCTTGCATCTGCAATATTGACTTTATCCTTCCTCGCGAGCTCGCGAGTGAAATTTAACTTCTATCATTAGTTTTATTCACTTGATTCTTGGACCCTCCCCTATAGCGGGTATATGCGCCATGAGTTGAAAGTAAAAGAAACAAACGCACATTAATTTCAGTAATCCATATGCTCATCAAAAATGTTCCCTTTGATCCTACCTCAGTTACTGTCTCGTTTTTTTTTCAGCGTTTAAAGTTAATCGGTTCTTTTTACGTTTGCGCTGCCTCCAAGGTGGATATGGGCCACTTAAACGAGGGACTTCGACTACTACGACTTCTTCCTCTTCCAGCTACCATGCGGTGCACGCGCTTTCACTGCTCGCGCTCTTGCCTCATGATCGCTCTACGGCAACGTTGTCTCCAGTTCTGCTGCTGCAGCCGATACGCTTGCGATACCGCATCACCTGGCAAGATGAACGACGCGGAACGCGACATGGACGTCGAGGCCGAGAGGAGGGCCCACCACAGCGCTCTCGAGAGAAGGCGACGTGACCAGATCAAGTTCACGTTCGACTGCCTGCGGGACGCCGTGCCGTCTCTGCAGTGGGAGAGGGCTACGCGCGCCCAGATCCTGAAGCGGGCCGCCGACTACATACAGCTGATACAGCGAACGAACAGGGAGCGGCTGCACACCATCAAGGACCTCAAGCGAGAGAAGAAGCATCTCGAGGAACAGATACGGGCTTTGGAGGGGGTCGAGATGCGCAACGGCGTTGGCGACTGCTCGCCTAGCTCCCCGGTCGTCGCGACCACTGACGAGGAGGACTCCCGGGCTGGCGTCTCCTCCGAGCGTTCCATGCTGCCTGAAGGGATGTGAGCGACAGCAGGGAGAAACCAACCGCTAGACTTGGCGTTATCCTAAATAAAGAGGAATGCAGTTTCAACTGTCTCGACTGATGCTTCAGGAAGCGTATATACACTCGGTCTTTGCGCTCTTAATGAACGTGCATGCATGCCGAAACCAAGTAAAATGTCCACCCTCCCTACCCGCTACCAAGGCGCCTTCTCCAACCTGTGTGACCAAGAATAGCCCCGTTTTGCAGGTTTACCTGGACTCAATATTTCAGTGATAGGGGCCCGCTAGCGTCATCAGTTACCGGACGCCTTTGGAAAGACTCGAACTGATGAGCTGGCCCCGGGCTCCTAGTCACGCATTCGGCCTTAAATGAGCTGGCCTCGACGCACGCATCCGTCAAAACGTCTAAAGTGGTTGCTAGAGAAGTGCGGCTTATACGGGTATATCTAGCTGAAGAACTATTGTTGGGTTGGTTGGTTGGTCATTGTTACCTCAGAGGCAGCGCACATTTTTAACGCATATATAAGAACGCCGAAATGGCTTGTATTTCACTATTTAGTTGTTTCTTCGCTTCTCTGCTGCAGTGGGTGGCCTCTAGAGCAGGGCTTGTATATCTAGTTACGCAGGATATCAAATGCAGGAGCTATGTAGACTGCACCATCGCCCTCGTTTCCTCTATATTGTCAGGCAGTTGGACGACAAGGTGAACAAGATGTCAAGGTGGTTTCGTTCTTGCTCAGAGCCATTTACCTTTACTTTATCGTCTTCTATGCGCGCTTTTTTCGCCAAAGCACTAAGTGACGTTAGCCCCCCCCCCCCCCCCCCCCTCCTTCTGAAAGCGTCGAATCGATGCACGCAGGCACAAGAGTTTTTGTGTGAAGTATGACTGGAGCCTTACGACATGCGCGATTTTGGGCCGAAGCTGTCGACGCGAAAACAAGAGCTGCCCGGGAATAGCTCGTAAGTAACGTTACTGACAGGTTTCAGAACCTTGTACGGTCCTAAATAGCGGCCCAAAAGTTTTTAAGGTAAGCCTGCAAGTCGAATAGGGGTCCACATCCAGACTCGGTCGCCCGGGTTATAGGCGACGTCTCGATGGCGGAGGTTGTAACGTCATGCATCGCCATCTTGTTGGTAATTGATGTTTACGCGAGCCAGTTGGCGGACTTCTTCGGCGTACTGAGTGTAGTGCTCGGCGTCTGGAGCAAGGTAATCGGTTTTGTCGCAAGGAAGCGTAGCGTCTAACATGGTTTGCACGTTGCGTCCGTAAACAAGGCGGAATGGCGAAAATCGCGTTGTTTCCTGTATTGCAGAATTGTAGGCAAACGTGGTTTAATGAAGAATCTTGTCGCAAGTTTCGGGCTGCACGTCCACGTACAATGACAGCATGTCTGCTGTGGTTTTGCTTAACCTCTTCGTCAGTCCATTCGCGTTTGTGGATCATAGGTTGTTGTTTTTCAATGACTCGTGTCGCTCAGTCTGAAAATGTACTCCATAATTTATTCTGTAAAAGACGCCCCCCTGTCCGTGGTCACACACGATGGGGCGCCATGCCGCAGGACGATTCGAGACAACGAAATTCGAGACATCGGAAGCCACGCCGCCGTACAGTGCTTTTGTCTAACGAGTGAGGCAGTAACGAGTGAGGCAATCCGTTGCAACGATAATCCATTTGGTACCAGTGGACGGCAAAGAGAAGGGTCCTAGAAGGTCCATTCCCACGAGGTTGAACGATGTCCTAGGCAGGAAAATTGGTTGGAGTAGGCCCACAGGTTTCATAGGTGGTGTCTTGCGGCGCTGACACTCGCGACAGCCTTTCACATAGCGGTGTACGCTAGACGAAAGTCGTGGCCAGTGGTACTGCTGGCAGACTCCGGCGAGAGTCCGCGAATAGCCCAAGAGTGCTGACGTGCGTTCGTCGTAGCACGCAAAGAGGATGTCATCACGCATATGTCGGTAGGCACAACGAGGAGAAAGGCTTTGTCACTGCCACGGGCATTTTTCTTGTACACGATGCCACTTCTGAGAGAAAGGTGGGTAACTCGCGAGCAGTGTGCAGGGAAAGTTGAGATTTTCGGCCCTCCAGGTAGTCGATAACAGGCCGAGATTCTTTGTCTGCTCGCTGTCTTGACGTGAAGTCGGAATCAGAAACGGCCCCGAGGAAACAATCATCAACCTCCGAACTCAGGGCAGGGTGCCCCACAGATGCGCAGGAAAGCGTGTCGGCGTCTTCGTGTTTATGCCCGGACCTGCATACAATCGTGATGTCAAACTCATGCAAGCGCAAACTCCACCGAGCAAGACGGCCAGATGAATCTCTGAGATTTTCCAGGCAGCACAGCGAGTGGTGATCAGTCACCACTTTGAAGGGACGGCAGTAGAGGGTCGGCATTTTGTAGTCGCCCACACGACTGCGAGGCATTCTTTCTCTGAAGTAGAGTAGTTGGTCTCGGCTCGAGACAGTGTACGACTGGCGTAATCTATGACGTGCTCAACACGGCCGTGTCGTTCTAGAAGGTCAGCCCCAAGTCCGAAGTTGCTTGCATCTGTGTGGACCTCTGTATCTGCCTCCTCTTCAAAATGGGCAAGTACAGGGGCTGTCCGAATGCACTGTAGTAGCTCTGCGAAAGCTGTCTCTTGCTCTGTGGTCCAGGCAAACGGTAAGTCTACTCGGGTGAGTGGCGTGAGCGGTTCGGCTAGCTTGGAGAAGTTGGCAATAAATCGACGATAGTAAGCACACAAGCCAAGGAAACGTAGCACTCTTCTTTTGTCTGACGGAACAGGAAAAGCGGCGACGGCTGCAGTTTTGTCTGAATCGTGGCGAACTCCATCTTCACTCACGACATGTCCACGGCATTTCAGCTATTCAAAGCCAAAAAGGCATTTTTTTAGGTTTCAGCGTGAGCTCAGCTGAACGAGTGGCTTCCAGGACCGTTTGTAGGCGCTTCAGATGTTCTTCGAAAATGTCAGAGAATAAGACTACATCATCGAGGTATATACAAGGTGGCGTTGCCCCTTCAAGCCAGTGGTAACGGTATCCATAATCCTCTGGAAAGTGGCTGGAGCAGAACAGAGGCCTTGGTGGCACTATATAGGTGGCACAACACTAGGTGGCAATATATAGCAGCAGATGGAATGCTGCTCTAGATAGTTCTATAATTCATAAGAGAATGGTCGCCGGCCGCCTGTATGCTCTGATAATTTAGAAGAGACAATAGCGAGCTTTAGAAATATAGCAATGTCTTTACGTACCCAAAGCCCCACGTCTGGCGGTTTGCGTCCACCAGCTTGGGTGCGGAAAACATAAAACTACAGAATAGTTGTGGGCCACCCCTATGCGTGTACCATAAGTTGGCCTAGTAGTCGCACAATGTTTATAACGACAGCTGTTTGTGAGACTAAACGCGTCACCAAGTAGGTCGAGGCGCAATTAAGACGGTGCGTTGAGGTATATATACAAAGTGTAAGCTTACATTGGACTGAAAGCCGAGTTACCCAATTCTATCAGTATCATTTTGTACTCAGATAACACATACGCTTTGATTCTAGATTATCACGTGCCAATGAGGCGCGACATTGCATTGTCCTGCACCTATAAAAGAAGACAAAAAAAAAAGAATGATCATGGTGTGCAGTGTTGCACGACTTAACAGCAGTTCGCTTTCTTTCGTGCAGTGAAGAACCTGTTGCAACTTCGTATTGCTCGCCTAGGAATGCATAAAGTTTTCGTGAGGTGGTCGCATATAGATTTCTTTGAAAAAGAAACAGCTGAAGGATTTTCGCCCAATACTGCGATTAAACCTGAAGGTGCTAATGAGATTCACCTTATCGCAGAAAAGTAATTGACAGCTGGTCGTTGCTTGTAACAGCCAATTGGCAATTGCTTCGTGCGATAGGTTGTACAGAATATTCCTCATGTGCGATAGGTTGTAGAGAACCTTGCTCATCAATCATCGCTTTTATGTTCCCTTTGACAAAGTCGTGCTACCGAGTCGTAATTACTATCCATCTGGGTGAAGCTTCTATGTTTGCTGATGATGATGATGATGATGATGATGATGATGATTTATTGGCATCCCCTTTGAAACGGGGCGGCGACAAATAGTCACCTAGCCTGCTTGATTTAATCAGGTATACTATACATGTTCTTTATCTTGCATTTTTGTATACCTATCATTATTTTTCTTTTTCAAAAATTTACCTTGTACCGCTGCCTATGATTTTAAGAGATCAGGTCGCATCCATCTTTTCCCTACTTTTTTTCCACCAGTACTCTAATCGTCTCTTGCTGATCTCTACGGCTGATCTGTTTATGTTTCCTTCCACTTTAAACCCAAGCGCTTCTGGGAGTTGCACGTTACCTACGGTTCTCGCTGGGTGGATCCCGTCGCATTCCATTAGGATGTGCTGAGTGGTCTCTGGATCTTTACTGCAGCATACACATGTCTCATCTAATTCCGAATATTTGTTCCGATATGTTTTGAGGAGGATATGTTCTGAGGAGTGGTATTATGGCGCCATCTAGCGTCAAATGAACGAATGGTGGCTGTTGCTTCCAATTAAGGGGCGCACCTTCGGGCCTTCTACCACCTTTATTGACTCTGCGTTTTCATAATGACACATACGATGCACAAGGAACTTCACACGAGAAGATACAAACCAGTTCAAACAGTATTAGGTTCATGTCGCAACTAAAGTCTTGCTTGATTACACATCCCAGAGGTACATATGACTCGCAAAAGGCTAAAGGCAAGCAGCTTTACGAAGCAGCACAAAATGTGAGTATCACTTGCTGTCACAATTAAAATTAATTGGCATATATTGCTAGCATCTGTTCCCGCAATTTAGAATGTTCGCTACCCTTGGCGCGCGACGAGGTGCTATCACTATAGGAGGGGTATATATATATATATATATATATATATATATATATATATATATATATACCGTGCGTTGCACGAAACTATGCAGAAATGCTATGTTTATGAATAAATGGAGGAACAAGGTAGAGGCTTTAAGAGCATAAGGCTATGTTGATGCTCTGCTTCGTCGTTGTTTCATTGTCATTGAAAAAGGAATATTTGCGAAACAATTTTTGAAGCTTGGCCACGTCTATTAATTTTGCCTTTCGAGAAAGTTGCCCCAAGTATTACCATGTTAAACTTTTTCCCCGCTTGCACGGAATCTTCTCCTTCTCGAAAGGAGCGCAAGACAAAGTGCGCATAATAGTGCATCGGCTATTGCGTCACCTGCGTCGCATTATGGCCGAAGCTGCAACTTTTTGTATTTGCTGTGCTTCTGTTTTTTTTTTTCTCTGGGCTTGCTGCTATTGCTCAGAGTACTATTTGATTCATTACGATATTGTGCATTCTGTCAAAAATTATGTCACCAGAGACTCCCCTACAGTGCCGTATGAATGAAGGGATGACATGCGATGAATGAATCCTTACAGTAATTAAGCAGTTCACTACAACACGGGGACTTTGCAGCAGCGACGACGCATCTAATACAACGCTGAACGCCTGTCTGCATTTCTTGCCGCAGGTTGGTGCTTTATAACACTATTGTAGGCATAGTATTGCATACAATTTACCGTCGCTGCTGCCAGGTTTCTTTGCTTTTGGGTTGTTTTTCTTGTGGTGTGAATATTTGTGTTGATAAGGTATGGCCAAGGAAATAGCTAAACTAAAAGAGGAAGTGAAAGCTGAACTTGCTCAACTGAAACAGGAATTTAAAGAGCTGCTAAAGCAGTATCGTGAAGCATTGGAAAGGGACATGCGCAATGAGATCCGAGAAATGAAAATAGAGCACAAAAATCGAATTCAGAGCATGGAGTTCGGTCACGCCTCAGTTGAGGAACTGAAGACAAAACTGAGTGCTGAAGAAACGGCAAGACGAAAACTAGAAAACATGGCGCTTCAAAAAAGATACCACGCCCTCGAATGCAGGGCGCGAGAACTTGAAAAACCGCCTTGTGCACTCGGAGCAGTAATCGAGAAACAAAAATCTCGAAATACAAGGCGTCGTAAAGAAAGATGATGAGAATGTGCTGGACACTGTTCAAATGATCGGGAAAGTTATCAAAAAAGAGATTGTCGAGACTGACATTGAAATATGTCACCGCGTACCCACCAGAGACCCAGAAAAATCGAACATCATTGTACAGTTTAAATCCCGGACCAAGCGCGATGCTGTGCTTAGCAAAGCAAAGAAAGCACGTGTTTCTAACAAGGACATTGGCAATGCCATAACACTTACAAAATTTACGTTAACAAGCACCTATGCCCTACCCTAAAGCAACTGCTTGGAATTGCTATCGGTAGAAAACGTGACCATGGATGGAAGTCCGTCTGGTCGTATAATGGCACGATTTTCGCGAGGCAGTCTGACGACACACCCATTGTAAGAATACAGCATCACGAAGACCTTTCGAAGATATGCTAATTGTTGCGTTAGATATTGCACTTTCTGTTCAAGATGGAATATTTTGATCTTGCTCTACCACAAAACGTTTATCTACGAGATACCAAGCTTATTTCTGTTTTGCATTTTAATTCCCGTTCCGCTATTCACAAAAGTGCCAGTATCTCTTGTCTTCTCAACCAATTTTCTTTCCAGTTCGACGTCATCATGATTTCTGAAACTTGGTTTCAAAATAGCTACCATGTCGTCGGACTGGATGGATATACTTCATTTTACATTAACCGTCAGAATAGACGAGGGGGTGGCGTCGCCCTTTATACTAAAAATAATTACCATTAAGAACTGATGCCAGAATTTACATTCATAAGTCTTGACTGCGAGATGTTAACTGTCAAGAACAACAAAGGGGTCTTATCAGTGATATACCGCCCTCCGAGCGGAAGTATTGAGACTTTTATTAGTTGATTTGGTAAGCTTCTGGAATTCTGTTCATTTAATAATGTTCATTTTGTCTGTGGAGGCGACTTCAACATAAATATTTTTAGATAACAATAAGCATGTGCAGGATTTAAACAATCTACTACTATTATTTGGCTGTACCAATCTGATCACTACACCAACGAGGGTTACTCAATCGACCTCATCTGCCCTCGACCTTCTCATTACAAATATAGAAACGTCAGTGTGTACCGCGTGTACAATTTCTAGTGATATTAGTGATCACTGTCCAGTCTTTATAGTGTACTCACTAGACAATAGTATCAAGCACGATATTGAGTTAATTACCTACCAACACATTTCTAATGAAGCGCTAGATTTATTCAGTGTAGCTGTAGGTACGCAAAACTGGGATTCTGTGTTAAGAAAGAAAAATGTTAACGAAGCATATAACGAGTTTCTTGAAGTCCTTGTGCGCATCTACACTGCGCATTTCCCCCTCAAGCAAGTTAGGAAATCAAAAAAAGATACGAAAACCGTGGATTATGCATGAGCACATCAAAATGCTAAAAGATAAGAGCCGCCTTTATCGTGCGTTCTTGCACTTCAGATCAGAAATTAAACTGAAGGATTTCAAGACCGAAAGAAATAAACTGAATAAAATACTAAGGCAAGCAAAAATCGATTACTATCAACGTCTGTTTTCTGAAATCAACAAGGAACGTCCGGATGCGGTTTGGAAAGTAATAAATAGCGTCTTAGGTCGTCAAACCAAAAGTAGCGTACCCAAGTCGATAAGCTATGCAAATTGATCGGTAAAGCACTGGCAGACCATTTCAATACTCATTTTGTGAATGCAAGCGTTACGCACACCCATGACTCCCAATTAAGTCGTGTTCTTCTTTCTGGGGTTTTACGTGCCAAAACCAGTTCTGATTATGAGGCACGCCGCAGTGGAGGGCTCCGGATTAATTTTGACCACCTGGGGTTCTTTAACGTGCACTACAACGCAAGCACACGGGCGTTTTTGCATTTCGCCTCCATAGAAATGCGGCCGCCGAGGCCGGGATTCGATCCCGCGATCTCGTGTTCAGCAGCGCAACGCCTTAGCTGACTAAGCCACCGCGGCGGGTTAATTAAGTCGTGTATTCACTAGATAATTGTGTTTCATAAACTATATTTATGGAGCCAACCGATGAACACGAGGTGTTTACAACAATAAAAAGTCTTACTAACAGCAAACCATTAGATATTGACAATTTACAAATTAAGTCCATAAAATACGTCTTACATCACTTGCCATTCATCCGCTCGTTGGTCCATGTATTCAGTTTAGCAATAGAATCGGCGACTTTCCCAGATGGCATGAAACGAGCTAAAGTATCTGTGCTATACAAACATGGCGATATAAATAATGTTTCTAATTATAGGCAATATCTGTCCTACCCATTTTTTCTCAAAGTGCTATAAAAAATTATTGCTACGCGCCTAACAAAGTTTTTAGACAGACATGACGTAAGTAACAAAACTCGCAGTTGGTTTAGAAAAGTAGACCTAACTAAAATACAAAATACTGAACAGTCATAAAGGATCGACGGCCGGCAGCATCTCGGACGCTGCGGCCCGTGGCAAGAAGAGCTCTCTTCTCCTCGAGTTGTCGCTCTTTTAACAACCCTTCGGCTCTCGGGGTCTCTCGGGGTCCCGTCATCTTTGGCCAATCGTCGAGCCAGCTCAGGTGTCGTCATTTTCCTCCCTGGTATTGGCCCGTGCAAGTGCCGTCATATTCGGCAATGGGGACGCTCCGAGGGCTTCACTGTCCGATGGCTGATTTACCCCGGCTTGCCTCCTCGCCTGGAAGCGCTCGGCTGAAGGAGATGGGATGTTCTCGGAACGGCCCTCCAGAGCTGCAAAACCGCTTTGCACTCGACCAAGGCTTCCTTCCTGGAACCGTGCCAGCCTCCCGTCCACTTTTGGGAAGAGTCAAGCAGGGGAGAGAATAGCTCGACGTGCGGTGCGTGAGGTAGGAGTCGCCAACCTGTCTGACGGGTCCGGTAGCGTGATACCGTGAAAGAAAGTATTGTTGAAAGCATAGACAACGGAGAATTCGCCCTCGGACTCTTCATTGATTTTAGCAAGGCATTTGATTGCCTCAGTCATGACATTCTGAAATATAAACTATCAATATTTGGAGTACGCGGACATCCACTCACTTTAATGGAATCATATCTCAGAAATAGAACTCAGTGTCTTATCTTCTTTCTTAACACTTAAAAATGGAGTGCCGCAAGGCAGTGTTTTGGGCCCACTATTATTTAACTTATATATTAATGACTTAGTAAATATAGATCGTACAGTTGATTTCTTTATATATGCGGATGATAGCACTATACGCTTTAGGGGAAAGGACGCAAACGAACAAATTATCAGGTGTAATGCATTGCTAATGAAACTATCCGATTGGTCACTTTCAAATGTGATCCGAATTAACCCCACTAAAACGAAAGCTATTCTTTTTAGAGCCAGAAACAAACATCTTCAGTTGAACATTCAATCACCTATTTAGACAAACATATATAACTAGTTAATGAACACAAAATCCTTAGAGTAATATTTTCATGTCATTTGAGTTGCTCATTTTAATAACCTTCGAAACAAGTTTTCTGCAGTTGCCGGTGTGCTATCTCGCTGTAGAGCTTACATGCAGACAAAAGCAACGCTACAAATTTATCATGCATTGTTCACCTCGCAATTTAATTATTGCAGTTTAGTATGGGCAACCACACACGAACTAACATAATAAAATAGTTACATTACAAAAGACGCTTCCTCGACACATTGCTAATATCGAACCCCGATCAACAACAAAAACATTGTCACAAACATACCAAATCGTATGAGTAGATCGATACTACGAATATCGTCTTTTACAAATATTCTATTTTGCAAGGAAAGAATGTAGAGATTTTCTTACATCGCTAGCGACCTTGCAACACCATGACATACCTATGCATCTCAGAAACCCTGAACCTTGGCTTGTACCGCGCTTTCGCACCGAATTAAATTAACAGTCCTATTAAACACAATTTGCCGAAAATTCTAAATAATCATGTTCATGCTACTAATTTCTCTCGTAAAGAGTTGAAGATGTATTTCATTACCATGTAAACATATATATTCATGGATAACGATGCATATAAAATGACCATGTTTTTTTTTGTCTTTTTTGTTCTCTTTGTACAAAAATGTCGTTTGCTGAATCTTACATCCTGTCATAAGCGTGTATCTGAGTTGTAAAATTTGTTTAGTTTATGTTCATAAATTTCTGCTTTAGTTTCGTACCAAAAGAAAATGTTACTGTTATCGCTCGGCCATGTACAATGCCTCCTGGGTCCAGTTAAGCTGCGGACAGCAGCTTTAGCCCCGGAGGACGTTTCTAGTCTGTACTAGAAGAAGAATAAACTTGAACTTGAACTTGAAGTGACAGTGTATGCAAATCCGCGCAGCTTCCTTCTTTTTCTGAATCTGATGTCAGATCAATTCTTTTTCACTTAAAATCTAATAAATCACCTCGCGTTGACGGCATTTCGGTAGACGAGTTTGCAGAATTTTGATGCTATTAAGTGTGTGCTATTAACATTGCTGAATCATATTGTAGCCATTGGTGTTATTCCCACAGAAATGAAAAATGCCATAGTAATGCCCCTGTTCAAAGGAGGTGCACGAAACAAATACGAAAATTACCGGCCAATCTCAATTCTACCGTGTATTTCTCAAGTGTTAGCAAAACATCTGCTGCAAGTCATATCTATGTTTCTAGATGCCAATAACATTATTTCAAGTACGCAGTACGGTTTTTTTACCAGGTAAAGGCACAAGGTTCTCTTGGAGGACATTTCAGATCTTATCAATTCAGCTTTCGAAGCTAACCAGGTGTCTGCGCTCTCTTTCTAGACGCTAGAAAAGCTTTCGACAGTGTATGCCATAGCCTCTATTATCTAAACTCTCATTGGTTGGATTTCGCGGGCCTTTTTTGAAGCTGTTGACTAACTTTTTAGACGATAGAACACAACTAGTCTCCATAGGACAGCACCGAAGCAATGTACCGTAATTAAAGCCGGAGTACCTCAGGGATCTATATAAGCCACTTCTTTTTAATCTATATGTAAATGACCTCGCCGCTGCTATTCCTGCCGTTTTATTCCAGTACGCGGACGACACTGTTATATTGTCTAACATTCTCGTTTTTCAGATGCTATCTCCCTTTTACAAGAGTCAACGAATAGCGCTATGAACTGGTTCTGTAAAATGTGATAAAAGTGAATGTCTCCAAAAACAGCTCATGTTTCCACAATCCCTTGAAGAAAGTTAGTTTAAACCTTCCATTACTGGCGCACCTTCATCTTGTTGTCTCCTTGTACTTGTACACCCGTCCCATTCGTTTCATCTGTCAAGTACCTGGGTGTCTTACTTGACAGTGACTTCGCCTGGAATTCCCACCTAGCTTACGTTTGCTCAAGGCTTCGTGCAGTTTCAGGTACCTTATACAACATTAGATATTATATGTATCTTCGTAAAATGATTCTACAAGCACTGGGTTATAGTATACTTCGTTATGGAATTACGGTGTTCGGTCACTGCGCGATTCGATGGAAAAACAGAATAAATCTATCCTTCGATCTATTCTGAAAATAATTAGCTACCATTTAGGATTACCTTCAGGCATTGACCTTTTCAAGGGATTAAAGTGCTCAAATTTTAACGCCCTTCTCAAAGAAACGGCTATCCTGAGGCATTTTTGGTCAACAGTATAAGACAGACAGACAGGACAGACAGACAGACAGACAGACAGACAGGACAGACAGACAGACAGACAGACAAAGAACTTTAATGGAGGTCCTGAGAAGCTCTGTTGCCCCCTCTCAGGGAGGCGACGAAGCCGCGGGCCGCACCCACGTCGGGACGGGGAGACCAAGCTCCAGCGCCGCATCGTGGGCTCTCTGGACAGCCCAAAATTGGCGTGAATGGTCGGAGCTCCGAAGAGCAACGTTACTAGACCAGGTTCAGTTTACAAACTCTCCGCCGGCGCCGTGCTTCGCTTGTGTCTCCGTTTTCAGTTTGGCCCACAGGTGGCGGGAGCGTTCCATCGAGATCCACCCTCGCGGCCCTCGCAAGGCTGTGCTCGAGCGCCCAACGCGCGCGTTTATTTACGTTTAAACCGCGTGGAAAACTGCAAATGCATCGCTGCAACATATCTCAGCCACTGGCGCTTCTGTGCTTGCTTCAAACATGTGAGCGCGACATGCTTACAGTCTCGAGTCCACAGCGCCCGGAACCGTCAGGCGTTTCGCAATGCCGTGCGCGGTTCGCTACATTTTAGTAACGTTGTTCGCTACTCTCCCGCATGCCCTGCTTTTTTGCAATTCGCCTAAGGTGATAACGAGCGTCATTTGAACAAAAACATTTTGCATTGGTGTTGTTCTGATACAAACCTGGGTCGTAGCTGACACTTTTTCAGGGGGGGGGGGGGGGGGGGGGGGGGGGGGGGTGTCAACAATCGGCATGTATGTTCATGCGTGGCGTTGTATGTGGTGCGTGGTATATAGACTCAAGCAAGAATTGAAAATTTCGGGTGAGGGGCGTTGAACCCTCCCCCCCCCCCCCCCTGGACTACGCCCCGATTCAGTGCCTCGCGCAGAAACACAAGCGCGTCGCAACTAACGGCCGTGGCTTCCGTGCTCGTGAGCACCCCCCTTTCAATGTAAATGCTGCTTCATGCTAAATCGGCGGGCAAATCTGGCCCACTGCCCTCACTAGTGATTCAGCATGATTTGCAAGTAACAAAGCAACAGGGCTTTCATTCATCAGTTTATTCAGGTGTATTCACTTCTGTCTACTCTACTACTGCTAACAAAATAAAGGATAAATACACTGGTTGTCCTCCCACTTTTCTGTAAACTTAAGTTCCACACTCCACAAAAACCTCCACTCCACAGTCCCAATGCTCACGCTCACGAAAGCCTTCGCCTCGCGGCCTCTTCCACTTGCGGTTGCCACTCTGTCACTGCCCCAAAACAACGCATTTCTCAATTTGCAGCGCCTTACGTTCGAACATCAATGTGAGAAATGCTGCAAATTTACCGCTGCTGTTCTCCACGGTGATTCTCTGCCAAGATGGTGGCAGCTCTACACATTCTATTTCGCTAAACGATGGCGCGGACGGCTCGGGCATATCGTCTTCCACGGCATCAGCAGGAAATGGTGCTGCAAGAAGCTTGTTCGGATTGCAGTGACGCTGTTTCAAGGTTAGTGGCCCCACTGCTTTCTCGCTTTCGTTTCGTCTTTTCTCCGCTGGCTTTGATAAATACGAGGGCAAGTTAGGGAAGATTTTCGGCAGCGCACCGTCGACGAGACTCCACTTACCCTCGGGATTTCGACAGTTTCTCCGTTGATCACGTGCACATACGTTTGGAGAATGTCCTGGTCGTGAAAATGCAAAGAGCATACTCTGGACTTGTTGTGAGGTCCTTGTCGGCGCGGGGTATGGCCCTGTTCCACGCTAGGCGTATTTCTCGTCGCTAGGAGCGGCAAAGAAATGGCGAACCGACCGGCTTGTGTCGTTCCGGTACCACGCTCGTACAACCGGGCACACAACACGTCGGCATGAGTTGGTCGGCTTAGATGCACACACAACACTTCATCGAATTAGCAGTCACGTAAACACATCAGCTACGAAGCACCGGAAAAGTTCCGAACACATGGCAACAGAAGAAAGAATGCGGTAGGTTAACGGCCACACGCAGTTCCAACGGAGACTACACGGAGGACTACTGCGCAGCGCTCGATCCCGATGCGACTGCAGCGCCAGTCGAAGCGGAATCGGTGGCGGTTCCGCGCAACGCGGCGCAGTTTTGTAAACTGAACCTGGTCTAGTAACGTTGCCGAAGAGGCAGAGCTCCACTCCTCTGCCAGTGCATCGATGCGGGCCCCTCTGTAACGAGGGGCATCCCCAGAGCATGTGTTCCAAAGTACTACATTGTCCGCAGCTAGGGCAGTCTGGACTAAAGCAGTCTGGATTGATGTAGTGAAATAAATTCAGGTTGGGATATGATCCCGTCTGAAGCATGCGTAGTGTGACAGCTTGAGGTCTGGTTAGTGTCCCGTGTGGGGGAGGGTATAGTCTTCTACCAAGGTAGTAGTGTTTGGTAACCTCGTTGAAGGTGGAGAGAGTGTCACGGAACTCGACGAGCCCAGAATCGACGGAGCCTCGACTTGCAGTGGCGTCAGCGCGGAGGGTTAGTTCGCGCGCTTGGACGTGTGCGATGTCATTGAGGTTGCGGAGGGAGTCGAGTTGGGGTTCGAGATGGGCCGGGAACCACGTGATTGTATGTGGCTGGATGACTTTGCCTTTGAGAATTCGATGAGCTTCCTTGGCGATGGCACCAGAGGCAAATGCCCGAACCGCCGCCCTCGAGTCAGTAAATATTTCAGCTCTCTCATCGTCGAGAAGTGCAAGAGCGACCGCAGCCTGCTCTGCCCTAGCCGGGGTGCTGTCTCTGATGGAGGCCGCACAAGTGACGTGTCCGTCGTGATTGACCACCGTTGCGACGAAGTCCGATGTGTGCTCGTACTGGGCCGCGTCAACGAAAGTGACCGTGTGAGGCGAGGCTTTTATGCTCCGGAGCAATGCCACAGCCCTAGCTTTGCGCCTGCTCGCATTGTGTTGTGGATGCACGTTTTTGGGAAAAGGAGCAACCGTAATGTTGTCCCGTAGGTAATCTGGCATTTCACATGTGCGTTCCATCGCTACAGTGGAGCCGATTCCTAAGACCGCGAGAATCTCCCTCCCCAGGGGTGCTAGAGAGTCGTGATACTTGAGCCGTTTCCTGAGCTTCGATGATTTCATCGAGTGTATTATGTACACCTAGTTGAAGAAGGCGGTCCGTGCTGGCGTTTATTGGTACTCCTATCACTTTTTGATGCTTTTACGGATGAGCGTGTCCAGCTTGTGCCTTTCAGAAGCGTACCACTTGTGCATTGCAGCCACGTAAATTATGTGACTCATTAAGAATGCGTGGAATAGCCGTAGGAGATTGTCCTCCTTTAGACCGCTCCTCTTGTTGGAGATTCTATTGATTAATCCAATCATGCACTCCGTCTTGGTCGTGATTTTTCTGAGCGTCGTGATGTTACCTCCGGTAGACTCGATGAACATTCCCAGCACCTTTAGGGTGTCGACCCTAGGAATGCTCGCCCCGCTTTTGGTGTGTAGTTCTATGTCAACTTCGTCCAGGGGCTTCCAACCCCTGGGTTTAGGACCTTTGCGGACCGGTCTGTAGAGTAGTAGTTCAGACTTCGTTGTCGAGCATCGTAGGCCTGTGCCATCGAGGAAGGTTTCAGTACGGTCGACTGCTTCTTGTAGGCTCGATTCCACTTGCCCTTCGCTGCCGCCGGTGCACCAGATAGTGATGTCATCGGCGTATATCGTGTGGTGACTCTTTCAGATTCCCGACAGGGCTACCGACAGTTTCCTAAGGGCTAGGTTGAACAACAAGGGCGATAGCACTGCTCCCTGACGGCGTGCCTTTCGGCTCCGCGTGAATACCCTCTGATTGTGGTCTCCAAGCTTTAACGTGGCTTTCGGTTCTCCAGGAATGATCTTACGTAACCGTGAAAGGCTTGTCCTAAGTTAAGATCCGAGATGGATTCCAGATATGTCGGTGTGATATGTTGTCGAATGCCTTCTCTAGGTCAAGCCGGAGAATTCCCCGCACGTCTCTCGTATCTTGGTCTATGATTTGAGTCTTGATTAATTTCATTGCATCTTGTGTCGAGAGGCCTGGTCGAAGCCCACCATGTTGTAGGGAAGGAGACCCGCTCCGTTCGACTGCTTAGAAATCCGATTGTGAATTACGTGTTCCGCTACCTTTCCTACGCAGGATGTAAGGGAAATCGGTCTGAGGTTGGATAGGTTTGGAGCTTTGCCGGGCTTCGGAATGAGGATTACCAGAGCCTCTTTCAAACCTCGTGGGACTTCACCTGTTTGCCAGGCTTGTTGATTTCTTCTGTAAGCCACGCTATGGAGTCGTCGTCAAGGTTTCTAAGAGCCTTATTGGTGATTTGATCAGGCCCTGGCGCGGACCTGGCATTGAGGCAGTGTAGGGCCTCCCTGACCTCGTAGACTTTGAAGGGGGCGTCCAACTCTGGGCACGAACCGCCCCTATACGTTGGGTAGTCGTCTGGGTTGGCCAAGCCCAGGGGGAGGTACCGACAAGCGAGGTTATCCAGGGCTTTCGACACGTCTTCTTGGCGAGTGGTCTCATGTACGATTCTCTCTAGTACTTTACTTTGGTTGGATCTAGCATTGGTTGCGTCTAGTAGGTGCTTGAGGAGATTCCACTTGGCGCCCACTCTCATTTGTCCGTCAACCGAATTGCATATTTCATCCCACTGCTGTTGGCTTAGTACCCGACAGTGCTCCTCAATGGCTTTGTTAAGCTCTGCGATCTTTTTTCTAAGCCGCCGATTGAGCCTTTGCCCTTTCCACCTGTTCAGTAGCGATGTTTTGCTTCGAGTAGGTGTGCCAGCCGACTATCCACCCGGTCGACTTCGAGGTTGGTCTGTATCTTCCTAGTCGCCGCTTTAATATCTGCCCTGAGCTGCTCGGTCCATTGATCCAGGTTAACTATCGTGCTCTGGTGCTCTTGCTGGCAGCGCGTTTTCCGGATTTTTCTAAAGGCTTCCCAGTCAGTAAACACAAATTCACGTAGAGGTTTGCATCCAACCTCTAGGGTTGTGACCAGAATGTTATGATCACTTCCTAGATTCTCGTTGAGATTGGTCCAGGAGGCCGATTTGAAGCCCCTGACGAAGCACAGGTCGGGAGTAGTGTCGCGCGTACAGGTTTCCGTTCTTGTGGGGAACGCCGATCTGTGAGAAGGAGGAGGTTGTGGTTGGTTGTGACCTGCCACAAGTCTATCCCTTTGAGGCGGGACTGGGGATAGCCCCACGCTTGGTGCGGGGCGTTGCAGTCCCCTGCCACCAGTAACGGACACGCCTTGGCCCGGCTCACTGCCTTATTGATGATGTTGGTAAATCTCTGTTTATGATCGTTGGGCGAGCTGTACATGTTGAGGATGAAGATGCTCTCTTTGAGGTACCTCCCAGGAATAATTTCAATGAGCAAATGCTCGACCTTGTTGGAGTTACAGCCAATGTCGTGTACGATAAAAGTGAATTGATTGGCTACCAGGGTACTGATGCCTCGTTTTCCTACCTCCTGACATGTGTGTGTTGTATAGCCGGGTATTGACACCGTGTTTATGAGGTTTTCCTGTAGTAGAATGACGTGTGGCTTTTTTACTGTGGACCGAATGAACTGTTGGAGGACATTCCTTTTTGGTTGGAAGCCTCTGCAGTTCCATTGCCATATTTCCATATTATTTTGGGTGTACCGCCATGTGTGTGTTAGTGTTGACACCAGTCTGGTGTCCTTGCATCAGGCACATGTTCGAGACTGCCGTCTCCAGCTTGTCGCACCTGGCCACTAGGGTATGTATTGCTTCTACAACCTTGTCTAATACAGCCTCAAGCTTGTCTAAACGACTGTTGGTGCGTTTTCGAATTTGTCAAAGCGGTTGGAGAGGGCGCTTTTCGGCTGTCCGCCCGCCAGAGATAGTGCTCTCTTTTTGGTTTGACCATTAACCACAGGTTCTGCTACTGGAACTTCTACTGGAATCACCGGTTCTGCTACTTGAACTTCTATGGGATCCTCGACCACAGGGGTAGCGGCAGCGCAGATTGACTGTGCACTCTTCTCCCGTCTTCCGATCGTCTTTTTTGAGTGCGGCTACTTCAGACCGGAGCTGGTCAAGTGCCTGCTTTAGTAATCTGTTTTTCCTTTTCTAGTTGTGTGATTCTATTTGCTCTGGAGATGGACCCCCCGTTACCTTTTTCGGTGGGGGCGGCGGGTTCCTGACTCGGTCGGCC
>NW_023606764.1:0-26661 GCF_013339745.2 Dermacentor silvarum | reverse complement strand
ATAAAGCAATTTAGTTACCCATTCATTTACTTCTTTAAATGATTTTTTGTTTTATATGGTTGTGACTAACTAAAATCGAGCGCCTCGGTACACGTTGCTTTCGTTTATATTATCCACGCATAATCGGCTCTGACTGCAGCAAGTTGTTTTATCATCAACATTTATTTCCAAGTTTTATCTCTCTCATTCCAATTATTAAAGCAAGTTAGTTTACTCATTGATTTCTCTTCGTTTAATGAGTTTTTGTTTTATATGGTGTGACTAACTAAATCGAGCGCCTCGTTACGCGTGGCTTTCGTTTATATTATCCACGCATAATCGGCTCTCACTACAGCAAGTTGTTTTATCATCAACATTTATTTCCAATTTTATCTCTCTCATTCCAATTATTAAAGCAAGTTAGTTACTCATTGATTTTCTTCGTTTAATGATTTTTGTTTTATATGTTGTGACTAACTAAAATCGAGCGCCTCGTTACGCGTGGCTTTCGTTTATATTATCCACGCATAATCGGCTCTCACTGCAGCAAGTTGTTTTATCATCAACATTTATTTCCAATTTTTATCTCTCTCATTCCAATTATTAAAGCAAGTTTATTACTCATTGATTTCTCTTCTTTTAATGATTTTTGTTTTATATGTTGTGACTAACTAAAATCGAGCGCCTCGTTACGCGTGGCTTTCGTTATATTATCCACGCATAATCGGCTCTCACTGCAGCAAGTTGTTTTATCATCAACATTTATTCCAATTTTTTATCTCTCTCATTCCAATTATTAAAGCAAGTTAGTTACTCATTGATTTCTCTTCTTTTAATGATTTTTTGTTTTATATGGTTGTGACTAACTAAAATCGAGCGCCTCGTTACGCGTGGCTTTCGTTTATATTATCCACGCATAATCGGCTCTCACTGCAGCAAGTTGTTTTATCATCAACATTTATTTCCAATTTTTATCTCTCTCATTCCAATTATTAAAGCAAGTTAGTTACTCATTGATTTCTCTTCTTTTAATGATTTTTTGTTTTATATGGTTGTGACTAACTAAAATCGAGCGCCAGCGTGGCTTTCGTTTATATTATCCACGCATAATCGGCTCTCACTGCAGCAAGTTGTTTTATCATCAACATTTATTTCCAATTTTTATCTCTCTCATTCCAATTATTAAAGCAGGTTAGTTACTCATTGATTCTCTTCTTTTAATGATTTTTTGTTTTATATGGTTGTGACTAACTAAATCGAGCGCCTCGTTACCGTGGCTTTCGTTTATATTATCCACGCATAATCGGCTCTCACTGCAGCAAGTTGTTTTATCATCAACATTTATTTCCAATTTTTATCTCTCTCATTCCAATTATTAAAGCAAGTTAGTTACTCCATTGATTTCTCTTCTTTTAATGATTTTTTGTTTTATATGGTTGTGACTAACTAAAATCGAGCGCCTCGTTACGCGTGGCTTTCGTTTATATTATCCACGCATAATCGGCTCTCACTGCAGCAAGTTGTTTTATCATCAACATTTATTTCCAATTTTTATCTCTCTCATTCCAATTATTAAAGCAAGTTAGTTACTCATTGATTTCTCTTCTTTTAATGATTTTTTGTTTTATATGGTTGTGACTAACTAAAATCGAGCGCCTCGTTACACGTGGCTTTCGTTTATATTATCCACGCATAATCGGCTCTCACTGCAGCAAGTTGTTTTATCATCAACATTTATTTCCAATTTTTATCTCTCTCATTCCAATTATTAAAGCAAGTTAGTTACTCATTGATTTCTCTTCTTTTAATGATTTTTTGTTTTATATGGTTGTGACTAACTAAAATCGAGCGCCTCGTTACGCGTGGCTTTCGTTTATATTATCCACGCATAATCGGCTCTCACTGCAGCAAGTTGTTTTATCATCAACATTTATTTCCAATTTTTATCTCTCTCATTCCAAATTATAAAGCATTTTAGTTACCCATTGATTTCTCTTCTTTTAATGATTTTTGTTTTATATGGTTGTGACTAACTAAAATCGAGCGCCTCGTTACGCGTGGCTTTCGTTTATATTATCCACGCATAATCGGCTCTCACTGCAGCAAGTTGTTTTATCATCAACATTTATTTCCAATTTTTATCTCTCTCATTCCAATTATTAAAGCAAGTTAGTTACTCATTGATTTCTCTTCTTTTAATGATTTTTTGTTTTATATGGTTGTGACTAACTAAAATCGAGCGCCTCGTTACGCGTGGCTTTCGTTTATATTATCCACGCATAATCGGCTCTCACTGCAGCAAGTTGTTTTATCATCAACATTTATTTCCAATTTTTATCTCTCTCATTCCAATTATTAAAGCAAGTTAGTTACTCATTGATTTCTCTTCTTTTAATGATTTTTTGTTTTATATGGTTGTGACTAACTAAAATCGAGCGCCTCGTTACGCGTGGCTTTCGTTTATATTATCCACGCATAATCGGCTCTCACTGCAGCAAGTTGTTTTATCATCAACATTTATTTCCAATTTTTATCTCCCTCATTCCAAATTATAAAGCACTTTAGTTACCCATTGATTTCTCTTCTTTTAATGATTTTTTGTTTTATATGGTTGTGACTAACTAAAATCGAGCGCCTCGTTACGCGTGGCTTTCGTTTATATTATCCACGCATAATCGGCTCTGACTGCAGCAAGTTGTTTTATCATCAACATTTATTTCCAATTTTTATCTCTCTCATTCCAATTATTAAAGCAAGTTAGTTACTCATTGATTTCTCTTCTTTTAATGATTTTTTGTTTATATGGTTGTGACTAACTAAAATCGAGCGCCTCGTTACGCGTGGCTTTCGTTTATATTATCCACGCATAATCGGCTCTCACTGCAGCAAGTTGTTTTATCATCAACATTTATTTCCAATTTTTATCTCCCTCATTCCAAATTATAAAGCATTTTAGTTACCCATTGATTTCTCTTCTTTTAATGATTTTTGTTTTACATAGTTGTGACTAACTAAAATCCGGCGCCTCGTTACACGTGGCTTTCGTTTATATTATCCACGCGTAATCGGCTCTGACTGCAGCAAGTTGTTTTATCATCAACATTATTTCCAATTTTTATCTCTCCTCATTCCTAGTATAAGCTAGTTAGTTACTCATTGATTTCTCTTCTTTTATGATTTTTTGTTTTATATGGTTGTGACTAACTAAAATCGAGCGCCTCGTTACGCGTGGCTTTCGTTTATATTATCCACGCATAATCGGCTCTCACTGCAGCAAGTTGTTTTATCATCAACATTTATTTCCAATTTTTATCTCTCTCATTCCAATTATTAAAGCAAGTTAGTTACTCATTGATTTCTCTTCTTTTAATGATTTTTTGTTTTATATGGTTGTGACTAACTAAAATCGAGCGCCTCGTTACGCGTGGCTTTCGTTTATATTATCCACGCATAATCGGCTCTCACTGCAGCAAGTTGTTTTATCATCAACATTTATTTCCATTTTTATCTCTCTCATTCCAATTATTAAAGCAAGTTAGTTACTCATTGATTTCTCTTCTTTTAATGATTTTTTGTTTTATATGGTTGTGACTAACTAAAATCGAGCGCCTCGTTACGCGTGGCTTTCGTTTATATTATCCACGCATAATCGGCTCTCACTGCAGCAAGTTGTTTTATCATCAACATTTATTTCCAATTTTTATCTCTCTCATTCCAATTATTAAAGCAAGTTAGTTACTCATTGATTTCTCTTCTTTTAATGATTTTTGTTTTATATGGTTGTGACTAACTAAAATCGAGCGCCTCGTTACACGTGGCTTTCGTTTATATTATCCACGCATAATCGGCTCTCACTGCAGCAAGTTGTTTTATCATCAACATTTATTTCCAATTTTTATCTCTCTCATTCCAATTATTAAAGCAAGTTAGTTACTCATTGATTTCTCTTCTTTTAATGATTTTTGTTTTATATGGTTGTGACTAACTAAAATCGAGCGCCTCGTTACACGTGGCTTTCGTTTATATTATCCACGCATAATCGGCTCTCACTGCAGCAAGTTGTTTTATCATCAACATTTATTTCCAATTTTTATCTCTCTCATTCCAATTATTAAAGCAAGTTAGTTACTCATTGATTTCTCTTCTTTTAATGATTTTTAGTTTTACATGGTTGTGACTAACTAAAATCGAGCGCCTCGGTACACGTGACTTTCGTTTATACTATCCACGCGTAATTGGCTTTGACTGCAGCAAGTTGCTTTATCATCAACAGTTATTTCTAATTTTTGTCTCGCATTCCAATTTTTAGAGCAAGTTAGTTACTAATTGATTTCCCTTCTTTTAATGATTTTTAGTTTTCTTTGGTTGTGTAACTAAAATCGAGCGCCTCGGTACACGTGGCTTTCGTTTATATTATCCACGCATAATCGGCTCTGACTGCAGCAAGTTGTTTTATCATCAATATTTATTTCCAATTTTTAAATCCCTCATTTCTAGTAATAAAGCTATTAAGCTACTCATTGATTTCTCTTCTTTTATTTATATTTAGTTTTATATGGTTGTGAATAACTAAAATCAAGCGCCTCGTAACACGTGGCTTTCGTGTATATTATCCACGCGTAATCGGCTCTGACTGCAGCAAGTTGTTTTATCATGAATATTTATTTACAATTTTTATCACTCTCATTCCAATTATAATGCAAGTTAGGTATTCACTTATTTATCTTCTTTTAATGATTTTAAATGGTATATGGTTGTGACTAACTAAAATCGAGCGCCTCGGTACACGTGTCTTTCGTTTATATTATCCACGCGTAATCGGCTCTGACTGCAGCAAGTTGTTTTATCATCAACATTTATTTCCAATTTTTATCTCTCTCATTCCAATTATAAAGCAATTTAGTTACCCATTCATTTTACTTCTTTAATTGATTTTTTGTTTTATATGGTTGTGACTAACTAAAATTGAGCGCCTCGTTACACGTGGCTTTCGTGCATATTATCCACGCGTAATCAGCTCTGACTGCAGCAAGTTGTTTTATCATAAACATTTATTTCCAATTTTTATCTCTCTCATTCCAATTATAAAGCAATATAGTTACCCATTGATTTCTCTTCTTTTAATGATTTTTGGTTTTATATGGTTGTGACTAACTAAAATCGAGCGCCTCGTTACACGTGGCTTTCGTTTATATTATCCACGCATAATCGGCTCTGACTACAGCAAGTTGTTTTATCATCAACATTTATTTCCAATTTTTATCTCTCTCATTCCAATTATAAAGCAATTTAGTTACCCATTGATTTCACTTCTTTTAATGATTTTTAGTTTTATATGGTTGTGACTAACTAAAATCGAGCGCCTCGGTACACGTGGCTTTCGTTTATATTATCCACGCATAATCGGCCCTGACTGCAGCAAGTTGTTTTATCATCAACATTTATTTCCAATTTTTATCTCTCTCATTCCAATTAATAAAGCAAGATAGTTACTCATTGATTTCCCTTCTTTTAATGATTTTTAGTTTTCTTTGGTTGTGTAACTAAAATCGAGCGCCTCGGTACACGTGGCGTTCGTTTATATTATCCACGCATAATCGGCTCTGACTGCAGCAAGTTGTTTTATCATCAATATTTATTTCCAATTTTTATCTCCCTCATTCCTAGTAATAAAGCTATTAAGCTACTCATTGATTTTTCTTCTTTTAATGATTTTTAGTTTTACATGGTTGTGACTAACTAAAATCGAGCGCCTCGGTACACGTGGCTTTCGTTTATATTATCCACGCATAATCGGCCCTGACTGCAGCAAGTTGTTTTTAATCAACATTTATTTCCAATTTTTATCTCTCTCATTCCAATTATTAAAGCAAGTTAGTTACTCATTGATTTCACTTCTTTTAATGATTTTTAGTTTTATATGGTTGTGAATAAATAAAATCGAGCGCCTCGTACACGTGGCTTTCGTTTATATTATCCACGCATAATCGGCTCTGACTGCAGCAAGTTGTTTTATCATCAACATTTATTTCCAATTTTTATCTCTCTCATTCCAAATTATAAAGCAATTTAGTTACCCATTGATTTCTCTTCTTTTAATGATTTTTTGTTTTATATGGTTGTGACTAACTAAAATCGAGCGCCTCGTTACACGTGGCTTTCGTTTATATTATCCACGCATAATCGGCTCTGACTGCAGCAAGTTGTTTTACCATCAACATTTATTTCCAATTTTTATCTCCCTCATTCCTAGTAATAAAGCTATTAAGCTACTCATTGATTTCTCTTCTTTTATTTATATTTAGTTTTTTATGGTTGTGACTAAAAATCAAGCGCCTCGTTACACGTGGCTTTCGTGTATATTATCCACGCGTAATCGGCTCTGACTGCAGCAAGTTGTTTTATCATGAATATTTATTTACAATTTTTATCACTCTCATTCCAATTATAATGCAAGTTAGGTATTCACTTATTTCTCTTCTTTTAATGATTTTAAATTGTATATGGTTGTGACTAACTAAAATCGACCGCCTCGGTACACATGTCTTTCGTTTATATTATCCACGCGTAATCGGCTCTGACTTCGGCAAGTTGTTTTATCATGAACATTTCTTTCAAATTTTTATCTCTCTCATTCCAATTAATAAAGCAAGTTAGTCACTCACTGATTTCTCTTCTTTTAATGATTTTTAGTTTTACATGGATGTGACTAACTAAAATCGAGCGCCTCGGTACACGTGGCTTTCATTTATATTATGCACGCATAATCGGCCCTGACTGCAGCAAGTTGTTTTATCATGAACATTTATTTCCAATTTTTATCTCTCTCATTCCAATTAATAAAGCAAGTTAGTCACTCACTGATTTCTCTTCTTTTAATGATTTTTAGTTTTACATGGTTGTGACTAACTAAAATCGAGCGCCTCGGCACACGTGGCTTTCGTTATATTATGCACGCATAATCGGCCCTGACTACTGCAAGTTGTTTTATCATCAACATTTATTTCCAATTTTTATCTCTCTGATTCCAAATAATAAAGCAAGTTAGTTACTCATTGATTTAACTTCTTTTAATGATTTTTAGTTTTATATGGTTGTGACTAACTAAAATCGAGCGCCTCGGTCCACGTGGCTTAGTTTATATTATCCACGCGTAATCGGCTTTGACTTCTGCAAGTTGTTTTATCATCAACATTTATTTCCAATTTTTGTCTCGCATTCCAATTTTTAGAGCAAGTTAGTTACTAATTGATTTCTTTCTTTTAATGATTTTTAGTTTTACATGGTTGTGACTAACTAAAATCGAGCGCCTCGGTACACGTGGCTTTCGTTTATATTATCCACGCGTAATTGGCTTTGACTGCAGCAAGTTGCTTTATCATCAACAGTTATTTCTAATTTTTGTCTCGCATTCCAATTTTTAGAGCAAGTTAGTTACTAATTGATTTCCCTTCTTTTAATGATTTTTAGTTTTCTTTGGTTGTGTAACTAAAATCGAGCGCCTCGGTACACGTGTCTTTCGTTTATATTATCCACGCGTAATCGGCTCTGACTTCAGCAAGTTGTTTTATCATGAACATTTATTTCAAATTTTTATCTCTCTCATTCCAATTAATAAAGCAAGTTAGTCACTCACTGATTTCTCTTCTTTTAATGATTTTTAGTTTTACATGGTTGTGACTAACTAAAATCGAGCGCCTCGGTACACGTGGCTTTCGTTTATATTATGCACGCATAATCAGCCCTGACTAAAGCAAGTTGTTTTATCATGAACATTTATTTCCAATTTTTATCTCTCTCATTCCAATTAATAAAGCAAGTTAGTCCCTCACTGATTTCTCTTCTTTTAATGATTTTAGTTTTACATGGTTGTGACTAACTAAAATCGAGCGCCTCGGTACACGTGGCTTTCGTTTATATTATGCACGCATAATCGGCCCTGACTACAGCAAGTTGTTTTATCATCAACATTTATTTCCAATTTTTATCTCTCTCATTCCAAATAATAAAGCAAGTTAGTTACTCATTGATTTGACTTCTTTTAATGATTTTTAGTTTTATATGGTTGTGACTAACTAAAATCGAGCGCCTCGGTACACGTGGCTTAGTTTATATTATCCACGCGTAATCGGCTTTGACTGCAGCAAGTTGTTTTATCATCAACAGTTATTTCTAATTTTTGTCTCGCATTCCAATTTTTAGAGCAAGTTAGTTACTAATTGATTTCCCTTCTTTTAATGATTTTTAGTTTTCTTTGGTTGTGTAACTAAAATCGAGCGCCTCGGTACACGTGGCTTTCGTTTATATTATCCACGCATAATCGGCTCTGACTGCAGCAAGTTGTTTTATCATCAATATTTATTTCCAATTTTTAAATCCCTCATTCCTAGTAATAAAGCTATTAAGCTACTCATTGATTTCTCTTCTTTTAATGATTTTTAGTTTTACATGGTTGTGACTAACTAAAATCGAGCGCCTCGGTACACGTGGCTTTCGTTTATATTATCCACGCATAATCGGCCCTGACTCCAGCAAGTTGTTTTTAATCAACATTTATTTCTAATTTTTATCTCTCTCATTCCAATTAATAAAGCAAGTTAGTTAATCATTGATTTCACTTCTTTTATTTATTTTATTTATTTATTTATTTTCAATACTGCCAGTCTCTTTATCGAGACCATAGCAGGTGGGCATATTGTTACAATGTAAGCGTTAATACAGCATTTTTTTAACAGGACACGTGTATACAAAGTACAAAAAGTTAAATACGCTACATGTAGCTACACAGTACAGTCTGGAAAAATAAAGATGCAGAAAAAAAAGACATCGTTTCATGCATTTAATTAGTGAAGTCAATTCTGACGCTAAGAGGAAAGAAAATGTGATAAATACAATAAATTGTGATACAATACAATCTCATGAAACATAAACGCAACACAACTATTTAAATTGTGATACAATACAATCTCATGAAGTATAAATGCAACACAACTATTTACAACCTAACAGTGTGTAACTTAATACAATCTAACATAAGAGATTGATCTAAACATTGTAAAAAAAATTGCATAAGACGAAAGCTGTCCTAGCAGTTATTCCTTAATCTTTTCTATCATGTTACTAAAAATTGATGATAATTCTATGTCAGCTGTTGCTGAGTCGAGGTTGTTCCACTCCCTAACAGCAGTAGGGAAAAAAGAGTATTTAAATGTGTCCGTTTTACAAGGGTACTCAACTAACATTTTATTATGCTTATGGCGTGAAATACGGGACGTAGAGAAAGTAATATATTTTGAAGAATTTATGTTAAAGCGGTTGTGCAACAGGTTATGTATGAATTTTAGCCGAGCTTGCTTTGCTCTGATCACCAGTGTGTCCATTGCGGATGAAGCCAGGAGTTCTGTGGGCGAGTCAGTGGTTTTGTACTTGTTGTGAATAAACCGTATTGCTTTCCTCTGAACTTTTTCCACTTCGGTTATGTTTGTCTTTGTGTGAGGAAACCAAACAGTGTTGGCGTATTCTAGTACTGGCCGCACAAAGGTTTATAGCATAGCAGTTTGATATGACTAGGAGCAGATTTCAGGGACCTTTTAAGGAAGAAAAGCTTACGAGTGGCTGCTGAAGTGATGTTGGCAATGTGCTTGTTCCACTTCAAGTCAGATGATAGAGTCAGTCCTAGATACTTGTGTTGCTGAACTTTAGTTAGGGGTGCACCATTGAGAAAGTAGGTGAATTCTGACTTAATCTTCTTTGTTGTTACTACCATTGACACCGATTTCTTAGTGTTAATAAACATTTGCCATTGTTCACACCAGGCATTTATCACGTTAAGGCATCTGTTCAAAGTCAGGTGATCTTCATAACTTCTTATTTCTTTATATATAATGCAATCATCTGCAAAAAGCTTTATGCTGCATTCTATGTTAGTGACGATGTCATTGATGTAAATTAAAAATAGTAAGGGCCCCAAGACCGAGCCCTGGGGAACGCCAGATGTGACAGGAACTGTATCAGATGATACTTGATCATGGAAAACGAACTGTGAACGTTGTGATAAAAAATCTCTAATCCAGGCTGTAATGCTTCCGTTTCCAATAATTGACTCCAATTTTGCAATTAGCTTGTTGTGACACACACAATCGAATGCTTTGCTGAAATCTAGAAATATTATGTCTGTTTGACCGCGGTTGTCAATAGCCTGTGCTAGGTCGTGTATAACTTCTGTCAGCTGTGTTACCGTTGACATTCCGCGCCGAAACCCATGCTGATTGGCTGTTAGTATGCCATTCTCTTCTAAATATGTTGTTAGGTGTTTTAAAATTATATGCTCCAGTATCTTGCATGATGTACTAGTAAGTGATATCGGTCTGTAGTTGGAAGGAGAGTTCGTGTCACCTGATTTATGAATTGGGATTATCTTTGCTTTTTTCCAGTCATCTGGCACACGACCGGTTGTAAGTGACATGCGATAGATAATGCCAAGATATCTGCTGCACCATTCTGCGTATCGCTTTAAAAATTCGTTCGGGACGTCGTCAGGGCCACTAGATTTTTTCGTGTCTAATCCGAGTAGAAGGTTAAAAATTCCTGAGTCAGTTATGTTTAGTGACTCGATGGTGAAACCTGTAGAAATTATTGCGGGGACAAATCCGTTATCTGCAGTAAATACTGATTGGAAGTACTGTTGTATGCATTAGCTTGAGAAACTTTTTCTTCGTGGGGTCGTTCTGGCGTGATTACTTTGCGTGCACGAAAGTGATTCCAAATCTGTGTGGGTTACCTTTTACGAAGTTAGGCAGGGTAGTATTAAAGTATTCTTTTCTGGAGTGGCTTAATCTCATTTTGAGTTCTGCCTTGGCGGTAATCAACTTTGATGTCTGGAGTGATTGATTTTTAGTGTCCTTCAAAGACCGACGTAACCTTCTCACTTTTCGTTTGGCATGAATTACCTCACGCGTTACCCATGGGTTGTATTTCCGCGGTTTTCTTGTTTTTAACGGTATAAATTGTTCAATGCAGTCATGTATTACGGTCTTAAACTTAATCCAGAGGCAATTTGCGTCTGCCGAAGGATTACAAGCCATTTCTGCAAAAACTGTGAATTCAGTGCCATGTACGTCAATACATTGGCGTCGTCAGATTTCGCAAAGTCGATAATGGTGCTTTCTAAAGATCTTTTTGGTATACTAAATGACAGAGGTAGGTGACATATTGGAATATCGTGGTCAGATATGCCTTCAACAATGCTAGTATGTATTTTGCTTACAAAGAAGTGATCAGAGAGTAGTATTAGATCGAGTATATTACTTGCAGTACCATGTGAGCGTGTAGGCTGATCAACTACTTGTTGTAGGTTGAAGTTTAGCATTAAATCGATTAGCGCTTCTGATGACGTGACGAGTATTGCATTGCTCTTCCAGTCAATTTCTGGAAGGTTAAAGTCCCCATGATGATAATTCTTAGGCTGTGAGCGTGGCACTGCAGATACTCCTGTACGTTCTGTATGAATCTTTCGTTCGAGTCAGGACTTCGGTAAACGCAGCCTGCAATTATGGCAGTGTTGTTGCAGGAGATGTTGAGAACACTATTGCCGTTGTTGCAGCTTATGATACCATTCGCATCCATGTGGCTCTTCGGCGCCGCAAAACGCAGCATAATTCCACGGCCGTGCGGAGTTTCGTAGATGAGGGCTCCATCGTATCATACTAGAAGCGCACCCGATCGCAGTACGAAGGCTACGGACGGAGCGTCGATCTGCTCCGACGCTCCGACCTCCGTGTGAGGTTTCCGGCGCTCGCCGCTAGGTGTCGCATGAATGCTGGAGTCGCGAATACCACGCGTGTCTTGCTATGGGCGACTACATGCCTGCGGAATCTTACGATTTGCCCGGGGACTCGCGAATTCCGACCCATACTCCCGATTGTACGGGAACGGCCACAAATCTCCCGAAAAACTGCCCCCCCCCCCCCAAACGCGAAGAAAAATTACAAAAATTCACTGACGATTACGATACCTTGTAGTGCGAATTTTGAACGCCGCTATTTAGGTGTTTTGAATTAGCGATATATTGTGGCAAAGAATTTGATTCTGAACGACGAGGTCCTCTCGGCGGCGGCGCTGAGCTTCTGCTCGGGCAGCTCGTTTAGAAGCAACGGCATGCAGCTAGACGAAGCATTTCCACTGGTTGCGTCGCTCATTGTCCAGAAAAAGAAAGCGTGAACAACGGGAGCGCGTCTCGCGGAGCGTATTCGCTATCGGCGGCGGCGCAGGCGAAGTAGTGCATGCGCAGTGGGCCCGAAGCCCACGCCAGCGCTTTGTTTCCATATATGGTATAGGTGGACGCGCCCGTCGCATGCCTGGTCGCCGTCGATACGTGCAAACTTTGCATTGCAGTTACGCTCCATTCCACCAGGTGTCACGACATGTAGCAGTTGCATTGCATCGTGCCACGTCTCAGGGGATGTGACATGTGCGCTGCGCAGTCTCCATACCTGTGTTTACTCTTCGGTACACGTTATGGCGCCTCCTCGCAAGGTAGGAACCGCTGCTGAAGAAGCGAATCGTAGAGCTACGCGCGCGGCTGCAACCAGGCAACGTCGGGCTCAGCAGACCGCTGTGCAGAGAGCAGCACAAGCCGCAGCTCGCCGTCGACGCCGAACGGACAGTTCAGTTCGCTCACTCGAAAACGACAGAATAAGACTTCGCCGCGAAGACCCTCTAGTGCGTGCTGCCGAAAATTGAGATCCTATGCAGCCGCTCCTCCAGCTTACGCTGTGACTGTACTGCGTGTGCCGCGCAGGCCTGCGACTTCTTAAATGTCAGCTTTGCCGCTATACAGGCACGCTATGTGGTGATGCTCACACAAATATTGCGGTGAAGCATATTACAGTGCAAAAGGGCATTGTCACGGGGAATAGTACGTTCCTTAATTATACACGAGCGTACGCGCCGTCTCTGGTCACAGTACGAGCACCGAGACGTCTAATGACTGTACTGGCAGCCATTCTGAGCTGTTTTCTGACGTTGCCGTAACCCAGGAAAACATACCACTCTGTGAAGGTGGATGACCACCGAAGCTGTTTAGCACGTAGGCGAATTGCTCCTCCGGAGTCTGGACTATACGCGCCCTCCCCATTGCCACGACAGAAGACAAGTGAAATTCAAAATGGAGAACGGCAACTTATATTTCTGTTGTTTTTTTATACCTTCGCGTGGACGACGGGACCGCCGCCCCGAGGAGCCGGAGGAAACTAGACACGCGTCACGTTTCGACGGCACCGCCACCATGGGAGAGCGGAAGGAAAGAAACCTAGATGTGCAAGCGCCACAGCCGATCCAGGCAGCAGTGGCAAGCGCTTGGAACGGCCGACAAAGACAGGGCGGTGCGAACGTAGACATGGCCGACGCAGGTGGCACAGGGGCATATCTTGAGAAATGTTTATTATCTACCTGGGAGTCTACTGATCTTCAAAATCGTGCCTATTGATAAATATCTACTCAAAATGTATACACGAGGACGCCGACGAGCCAGCTGTCGAATAAGACGACGACGAACGCGCGAGCAGTGGCACGAGCTCATTCGCACGGGACCTGAGTTTAAAATTAAATTATGGGGTTTTACGTGCCAAAACCACGATCTGATTATAAGGCACGTCGTAGTGGGGGACTACGGAAATTTGGACCACCTGGGGTTCTTTAACGTGCACCTAAATCTAAGTACACGGGTGTTTTCGCTTACTTAGATTTAGGTGCACGTTAAAGAACCCCAGGTTTTTGTAGACGCAGAACAAAAATGCATGGAACCCTAGCCAAAAACAGACTCGCTGTCAAAAGAGCGAAATTCGTCTACCTTATGACGACACACATATTGTGAAAAGCTTGTTGGAAACTTGTTTCATCCTGTTCCTTTGTGATTATTCTTGTGTATCCTGCTCACCCTGCTTGGACTTCTCGTCCGCAGTACTTTTTTAATCAATAAATCAATAAATTCTTTTTCACGTGGTAGCGGAGTGTATGGACGGCGTTCCGGAGTTCCGTGGCTACGTCCTCCCTGTTTGTGTCGACCAGTGTCGCGGCCAAACGATCGCATGCAGTTGCGGACTAGCGAGCCGAGTGCCATGTCGGGTGGCCGGGCGTCCTGCCCCTTCCCGTCTTTCGGGGTGGCGAAGCTACGGACGGACACGTCCAATGCGTTTTAGTCGGAGACAGCGGCCAGGTTGCGGTCCCAATGCGGTCGTTCTTGTAAGCTTCTCCGAAATGCGTCGCGGACGCTCAGCGTTACCTGTCGTGCACCCGCGATAATGCCACTGCGCAATGCGTGGACGTTGTTTGATAATTGATAATTTGATAAGATGATTGATATTTTAGGCTATTATTGTATGCAAGCCGTCGATTGCTTTATCTTCGAATGAATTACAATACCTGCGTCGTCACTGATAGTTTTGCTGTCTGCGCTTGCGTGATGTATAGGGCCACGACATGCCTTTACATTCCGCTTTGCGGTTCTAAATAAATTGTTGCAAGTTAGCGCTCTTGTGTCTCCGGTCTTTCTTCACCGGCCTCGTTTGGTTGTGCCCTTAAAGCTTTTCATCAATTAAGCGTTCCCGAAAATCGTCAACACCACGTCTTGGTCATAAAATCACAGTCTCGTTGCACCAACGTGTACGCCACGTGCGCGCGATCTTACAACGCGTAGCTCGCATTTGGGGAGCGAGGAGAGGCGTATATAGTGGCCTATCGTCACCATATTCGCCTTCGCAGGTGTCCATGCATCCTTTGCTCTAACCCTGAAAGCATTACTAGTAAATCTGACTCCTTGTCATCTGCAACAGACACATGCCAGTGCGCATATCTTTGCGCTCACTGAAACATGGCTTCCTGATCATGTGCGTGATCATGAAATATTCGAAGCGGATAGCTTTGCTATCTGTCATGCGATGACACGGCGCGCTTGGGGCGGCGTGCTCCAGCTGTCTCAAAAAGTATCGCATCGTCACGATTACAAATTAATCAGGCGATTGAAATAGTATGGGCATTATTAATGATCCGCGACATTAAAATAAATCTAAGGGATACTCTACCGGTTGCCATCGTCGCCACCAACGTTTTCAAGCGATCTCCACGATTCCGTTAGTTTTGTTTCCTGACGTGTTCCATCAACACCCCTGTTATTGCGGGTGACCTTAACTTCCGTGACATAATTTGGAACGGTAACCCACCTCATTTACATACCTCCCAACCTGTGAGCTTCCAAATTCGTAAAAAATCCAGCAGAGACGACATGCACACCCCGGAGTAGGGAGAGTGAAGAAGGATATGTCAGTCAGCCAAGAACTTTTTTTCTTTTTTTCTTTTTCGATTTGCCCTATGCACACACCTTTTGTGGGATACATACGCACTTTATTAGGCAATGGTTTACCTTTAGATGCAGCACCACAAGCAGCAACCGACTCAGGAGAGCCGAGCCAAGCAGCCCATTGTTTTAAGCTTAAATGTGACTTTTTTCGGCGACTTTGATGCTGCCGATTTTGCCAGCTTGCATCGAAGAAGTTTATTCAGACAAGCTCGTCTAAATAAACTTCGTCGAAGCAAGTATCCCTCTGGTATCTTTCCACCATCAGGAGATTTCCAAGATCTTCGGAGATCGACGAGGGAAACTCTTTCGCGAACAGATTGTTCCGTGAACTTTGACGCGACGTTCATAAAATCGTAAATGAGCCCAAATACGTAAACTTTACGAAAGATTCGAGAACTGGCAGGTATGCACTTGTCACCCTTCTCGACACAAGCTAAGGAACTTACTGATCTGTAGGTCAGTCCGATATTACTGAATGTTCAATCGAATATTATGCTATTAGCTTCCGCTCAAATTTAATTATTCGAAGTTTGCGATCTATTCGAGACGAACGAATATACGTATTTTTTCTGTTTATAAGCCGCACCCTCAATTGCAACACCCCAGAAAGAAAAACAAAATGCGCGTATCACCCATAGAAAACAACTGCATACAATGCTCGAATATTTGTAAAAACAGTCCCTCTTCCCGGATGCAAAAAAAAAATTCACCTACGATTACAATACTCTCTAATGTGAAATTTGAGCGCAGCTCTATACTTGTTTTTATTTCGCGATATATTGGCTGGCGCGGACAATCTGTCTCGTGCGGCACTTTGCCAACGGAACGAAGCGTGGCGCGACTGCCTCGCAAACGCGAGATTGCGAGAGGCAGCGCGTGGGTGACGCGTGAACGCGATGCACAGCAACCGCCGTAGACAGGCCTCCGCTCGTGTAGCGCTTTGTTTCATCATCATCGGTCAACAGACGATGCTTGCTACCCTAACGCCATCTCTTATCCATCTTCGCCGCAGAGCCCGTCTTGCGCGGCACTACGCTTTTCTTCTCACGATTTAGCCATACCCTCCTCCTCGCGCTCTCGTCGCTGTCGCCGTCTTTTATCCTTCGCTGTGCTCGTTCGCTCGATCACGAGGGACGCCGACGCTCGTCGGAGGAACGGGCGCCTAGGAGCTGCGCTCTAAAATCGTCCGCATTGTACCTTAGGCCAGCAGCTCCGTTTCCCCACCTCTTCGGCGACGACGATGGCGGAGAACCTTGCCCTAAAGGTGGCTTCACGGCAGCGCCGGTAGCTCTGCCGTGAAACCACACATTGGGGCGAAATTTGCGCTGCCGTGAAGCCACACCTAAAGTCGAAGTTCACATGTAACCGGCACCCCACTTATACTGTCACCATATTAAAATTTTACATCGTTGTTTCAAATGGCTAGGGCTCCATCTGTTTGGCGTGTTTGTGCGCAAACAATAAAAAAGGTGAGTGTGGGACGTTCCTAGAGATAGTGCAATATATACCGAGCCGATCCGCGGCGGAGGTGAAGCAGGCTTCAAGCAAATAATAAATAAATGAAAAATAAAAATGAAAAAATAAATCAAGATGCATTGTTTCACGTCGATGGCTACGTGGAATCGTTTTTGAGCGGCACATGGTCTCAAGAGCAGGAGCACGGTTATGCTTCGCCTTTAGTTAAGAGTAGAGCGCGATAGCATTCAAAGATCCCCGACTGCTTCTCACGCTTCCTGGCAACTGCAGCTTATGTAAGCGTAATGTTTACCTGGAAAAGCTGGCGGCGAACGCTATGCTCGGAGGCGAGCTTTCTGGTTCTTTTTTTTTTCTTCGCACGGCGCGATCCACCGCTACCGCGGATGAGCTCAGGCGAGCGCCATCTGGTTTCCAGGAACCAAGCCGGGCGCACCGCTCCCTCTAAGACAGACCTCAAACGGCAGCTGGAAAACGGGTTTGTGTTTCCGTAACGAGTTTCCGCCGTAACAGAATTATGTTTTCTCGTATACTCAAACTGCACTCCGACGCAATCATGTGGTTGTGTGTAAATCGTACTTTACGAATTTTCTGACTTTGAGGCATTCAATTAGTTCAGTAACGCCTATGCGCCACGTGGGGGGCCTGCGTCGTTCGGGATGATTTTTCTCTGCGGACAACGCCGCCGACGCTGGATTTTCTGCGACACGCAGGAACCATGTACCCCACTCCGCGGTCCCTTAGCAGGATAGACCCAGACTTACGCAGTCGTGTCCCAAATGCGGAGCCGATTTATGCTCTTTCGACCACATGCTCTGGCTGTGCCCAGCCCTAGAAAGCTCTACACTTGCCACCAAGGAATGGTGCATGGGTGGAATTCCTCAGAAGAGACAAGCACCACATCCAGCTCCAGGCAGTCCAGAGGGCCCACGACATCGCAATGGGACTTCGCCTCCCGGTGCCATCGCGGGCGGAGCCACCAACTTGACCTGAGGGAGCCGTCGGCTCCCATGGGCCACAGTTTCTCAGTACCAAATAAAGTTATTGTCACCGTCACGCAGAAACCATACACCCTTGACTCGCAAGAGGACAATGCCACCGACTGTGAGAATGTACGTGCTGTACAAACGAAATATGGAATTGTGGTATCCACTGTAAATATATATATATATATATATATATATATATATATATATATATATATATATATATACAGGCACACCCAAGTGTGCTATCGAGAAGTTCATGACCACGCACTTTGCACGGGTTAGCCATGACGGCACTATCCGCTTTTATCATCGTGACTTCAATGCGGACATTTCGAAACCAGAGAAGCAATGGTTCACTCAGTTTATGCTAGAAGGGTTTGGTTTGAAATGACACGCCAATCCAAGTCACTCAACTAACTACTCAACGATGGTCGCGTAACTTTGGCGAAGAATCTGTCTAAGGTTGTTACCGAACCAATCAGTGTATATCACAGTAATTAAAAAGCTATCGTCACTACTATTAACAAATGATGAAAATAAATACATGTACCCTTGTCTAATCATGTGTGATGTGCTACAGCTTCGTTGGCCATGCACTTTGACAGAGTAGAATGACTCCTCAGTTCTTTCTTGGTGCGTGTTGTATACGCACAAATATATGGTAACCATTAAAACATGCATGATCGACAGCTTCTGTTTTGGTGGGCAAGTAGCATCTCATAAAGACAAGGCAAAGACGAATTCGTTTAGAGTAGCCCACTAATTTCTGCATATATGCTCGATTATTCAAAAATATTATTCGCAGCAGCCGTACGGCTTCCCAAGGAACGTACGGCCGCGGTGAATATATTTAAATCGACGCGGCACTTACCTTTGGTGGCCAACACCCGGCGTAACAGCATGGAGTTCGTATATTACATTAACTCCATGCGAAGCATCGCTGGTTAGGCCTAAAAGCCAAGGCAGGCGCTACGGTTGACGGCAAACCGTTGCGGGAAGTTTGCCGGAATTCCTAATAAATCCGTTTATTTTTGTTAATTAAAGAAAAAAAAAACGTTCGTGATTACAAGGGGCTGCCCCAAAAATTGGTAGTTTCTTCCCATTGGAAGAAATCCTTGCTGTCGCTGCGTTGGCAGCGATAGCAAGGTTTAGCGTTGCGCTCGAACTCGCCGGACGGTGTTCTAACTATACGCGGGTGTGACGTGTTGGCGCGACTGAGCACGCGCGACAACTCCCGCTGGGTAGAAGAAACAGCGCCCCGACGGCTGCCAGGCGTCTCACGACGCTGGCGTCGTGAGCAGCGGCGTCGCACCTCGATGGCGCACGAGGTGACAAACCTGCTTGGGGTGAGACCAACTGGAAACCGTCAGCGCATAACGTCAGCTGGACGTCTTTACTGGGTACGTATTCTCGGACGGTCAGTTTCGGCGATACTATCATATAGATGATACTATCGCTTTCACGTGACGTAGTGCTCAGCCAGCCAATCAGCTCATCCAGCTTCGCTCAACCCGCCAATCAGCGTGCGCCTGATGGCCGAGGCGGTAGTATCGCCGAAAGTGATCGTCCCAGAATGCGTCCTCTGCCCGTCCTGCTCAGACCAGTGCATACACACAGCTGCTCGGCAGTAACACACACACACAAAATCCGTCATTGCTCACATAAAGTAGCAATGTATAGCTAATACATCGAATTAGAAATCACGACGTCCCATTATACATAACTTCTTTTGCAGGTAGTGTTGGCAGATTGTGCCGTTACAGGGTGGGGTACCCGCCGTGGTTGCTCAGTGGCTATGGTGTTGGGCTGCTGAGCACGAGGTCGCGGGATCGAATCCCGGCCACGGCGGGCGCATTTCGATGGGGGCGAAATGCGAAAACACCCGTGTACTTAGATTTAGGTGCACGTTAAAGAACCCTAGGTGGTCCAAATTTCCGGAGTCCTCCACTACGGCGTGCCTCATAATCAGAACTGGTTTTGGCACGTAAAACCCCATAATTTAATTTTAAGTTTTTAACAGGGTGGGGTACGAATCTGACACAAAACCCGTCATCATGCAGAACGCTGCGCCGAGGCGATTGAGCGTATAACCAACACCACCGAGGTAGCACAAGGCCTACGCACTCCGATCCATGACGTCATGCTACCTGGGTCCTGCAACCTGGCCGTTTGCATCGCACATTTCATGTGCGATGCAAACCCCTCTAAGAATATGATCAAACGACTCAGATGTTATTAACTGTTTCTTCTCTTTCTCGCTTTCTTTCGGTTGCGGCACAAAAGTGGCTTGGGAGATAAGGCTAAAGGCCGAGGAAATGCCTGATCTGGCCGTGACATCCTGTCAGCTACAGCAGAACACGCTGCAGTAGCTGCACAAAAAGAAAGCACATATTGGCAAGCACATAACGCTATACAGGCTATGAAAAATTACATGCAGAATCTTCTGTGGGAGTTATCTAAATGATAGCTAAGCATTTGCTACTAATCACCGGCTCTGTTAGGTTTAATTGCGAGAAACACCGCGAAATAATCGTGAAACGGAGATGCGCGGTTGCAACACCGAAATGTTAACTGAGACCTCAGCATGAGACGACGAAGAGGCGAGTAGTAACAATGTTCACTGATGTTATATGATGATGCCGCTGCTTTGTGAAAGATGAGCACTGGCCGATGCGTGCTGTTGTACGCGACGTAATTGAACAGTGTCACGTTTTGCAGACCCCGTACGTAGACGTGGTCGATGACGCTGCCTCCTCTCGATGCGAGCCATTATCAACCGTACTCCGGCGGCGGCCGAACGGGCCCCACCTTGAAAGCAATCAATCTGCTATGGGAACAGAGTGCGCCGAGTACTAATAGCTTCGAGTACTGAAGCGAGAGGCAGCACAAAGGTCAATTCGCTCGCTGCTGTGGGCCCTATCGCGAAAAGGCCTACCAGACGTGACGTACGAGGTCTACCAAACGTGACACTGTTTCAATTACGTCACGTACGACAGCACGCATCGGCCAGAACTCCATGTTCCACTAAGCAGCGGCATCATATGCAAACGCATCATCATATAACATGAGTGAACATTGCTACTACTCGCCTCTTCGTCGTCTCATATGCAACACGTTAACGTTTCGGTGTTGCAACCGCGCTTCTCCCGTATTTCTCGCCCAAGCACAGCAGCATACGACGACGAAACAGCAGTTTATTAGTAGCAAATGCTTACGTATCATTTAGATAACTCCCACCGGAAAATGTGCGTGTAATTTTGATACATTGATTTCTTTATAGCGTTTCGTCTTACCTGACGGACTGGTTTCCTCGATGGGTAGGCATAAAAATGCTTACATGTTTGAAGCGCGTTAATCATTACTCGATGCATATCTTCTGCATAACTCATGCAATCGCTCTTCTGTTGCGTGCCGCTCATCAAGTAAAATATCGTGCGACCAAAGCTCCTTTAGCGCGCGAACATCGTCCAACCAAAATCCGAATTTCGCGTACGCTAGCGGCACCTGGTAGCCACCATCATAACTGTAACTTTCTACATTGTGGCTCCATCGAAAGATGGCAGCACCATACTGTTGCGCAGCCTTTGGAGCATGGTGTGCCAAAACAACGAAATAACAAATAGCAGCGCGGCCAAGAATACACCGCGGGTACCAGCGGAAATATCCCAAGCTAGTGACCCAGATTTCCATGTATATAAATTCATTTCAGCGACGAAGAATTGGTCGCACTGCAGCCCTTTTACGGATGCTCTTAATCACAGGTGTCCACAACGGGACCAGGTCTGCGATACCAATACCAGTTTCTAAGCGAAGCTCACGCGCCTTGGAACTGATTTGACCGCCTTAGCAACAGCTTCGTGAACAGCAAAGCTACCGTCTGTAAAGGCTTCATAGAAAATGTCAGCTATGCGCTGGCAGTTATTACGTGTAGGTATAGCCGGTTATATTTACCATTTGCGTAGACAAATCTCACGCGTTAAAAGCCATGCCGCAGGTAGAGAACCTTCTACAGTATCAATTTTTAAATTGGGCTAATTGGCGCGGTCTTCATGGGAACACCGTTTTAACGGACCAAGGAACAGCCACGCTTACGCACATCCGGTCACGACGCCCGCTCCTGTAGCCAACGAACGCAACGAAGGATTCCCGAACGCTCCCACAGAACACTGCTTACAGGATTGGCTGAAAGCTTAGCGACGTCAGCCGTTGCTAGGCGACGGTGGATTTAACAGCTGATCGCGAGCTGTTTAATTATGGCGCGCGCTCCCGCAATGCTGGAAAACCGCGCATGCGAGCGCGCGTGCCAACAGCCGATGCTGTGAACATTAATAAAAGGACTACGAAAAAGCTTCCAGCGGATGAAGGAACAAGCCGACAGCATTGCTATCAAACTGCTCACTTCACACCCGCTAGAAAGACCAGAGAAAAATGAGTACATGAGGAACACGCTTTTATTATAAAAGCGGCACTGATCATGGCGAGTGAAGAGCTATTTACAAACATAATGAAGATGGCAAGACATGAGATAATTTAACAGTTTGTGATAAAAAAAATCGCCATGAGGTGCATTCGATGAAGTATTACAGATGCGTGTCTCCGTGGCTTGCCGGCACTCGGGTGGGCGTGATGAGGGTGAGCCGTCGATGGACATGACAATGGTGACGTAGTTCTGTTAGCGGCTTACGTACTTGCATAGCTGCACAGCGCCTTTGATGAGCGTGAGGGATGAAGTTGATGGACGTGCGGTGGCCACAAGTGACGAGATCGGGCTTACTTCTTCGCCGCCGCCTTCTTGGGTGCTGCCTTTTTCGCAACCTTGGGCTTCTTGGGAGACTTCGCCTTCTTGGGGGTCTTGGGCTTCTTCGCAACCTTAGGCTTGGCCGCGGCAGCCTTCTTGGGCTTCGCTGCCTTGGGCTTTGCGGCCTTCTTGGCGGGAGACTTTGCAGCCTTGGGCTTCGCCACCTTCTTGGGCTTCGCCGCTCCTGCGGCAGCCTTCTTGGGCCCACGCTTCGCTCCAGTAGCTTTCTTGGGGCCCGCCGTCGCCTTCTCGGCCAGGCGGAAGGAACCAGACGCGCCGGTGCCCTTGGATCGCTTGAGCACGCCGGACTGAACAGCGCGCTTGAGAGCGAGCTTGAGGTGGGTGTTCACTACCTTGGTGTCTTTGCCGACGTCGAAGTGGCTCATGATGTACTTGTGGATGGCCTGGCGAGAAGAACCGCCGCGCTCCTTCAGGGCCTCGATGGACTTCTTCACCATCTCGGTGTACTTCGGGTGGCTGGCGGGCTTCTTCGCCTTCTTGGCACCTCCGGCAGCGGACTTGCGGCCCTTGGCCTTGGGTGTCGCAGCTGCAGGCTTGGCTTCGGCTTCAGACATAGCGGGAATGGAAGGGTATCCGTACCTGAACACTAGCATGGGAACCTCACGAACGGAAGGGCGAGCGACGAGTTGAGCGAGCGGAGGAGCTGACGTCCGAACTGGTTGCGAGACGAGAGAGCGAGTGAAGTGAGAAGCGGAGAGCGGCCGCTTTTATAGAGGGGGCGCGGACGTCACGGAAGACTACAACAATATCTCGTGCTGGCGAGCGCCGCAAATGCCGCGGCTCGAGTTTGAGATTGTGTTTGTTGTGCCTAAAAAACGGTTGCTAGCTCATCGTAGCGGCGCCGCACGATTATGAAAACTAATCGGTTTTATAGTAGAGGCTTTGGACGAACACTGTGCAATTTTTTGTCGCGGCGCGTGGCCGCAAAGTTTGTGAAATACGAGTTTTTCGGCGCGCCGGTGTCAGCGAGATTGTGCTAATTCCACGGTTCGAGTCTCGGTATTCGCGCCTCGTCGCGTCCGGGCCGCTGACAAGGGTCTAACAATAAAATTCAATGATCCTTCCACACATTTCGACCGTTTGTCTCAATTCGGACGGCGCGGATCGAGCGTGAGCGGCGAGAGAAAATCGCCGGGGAAACACAAATTTGCGCTGACCCGCCATGTTGACTGCTTCGCTGGCCGCTGGCGACGTTCGGATTTTTCATGTTTTCGGCACTTTATGGGTTGATTTACATCGAGAAAAGTGCAACGAAGCTCGGGACAGAGTCATTGTACATTTTGACACAAGTTTTATTGCACTTGAAGTAGAGTTCGGCGAGCGGCCGGCAAAAATCGAGACCGGCTTCCCCGGAGTCTTCTTCCCGATTGTGACGTAGCTCCTCGCAGAGACGGCGATCGTCGTCGCGCGATCATGAATTTTCGGGCTTTTTTCGACACATATAAGCGCACATTGCATAGGGAAAGGCACGTAGAATCGGAGGGACACTTTTTTTGCGCTCATCGACAAAGTTTCAGCTCCAGAAGCGCCTGTTTGAGCGAGAAAACTTTGCTCGTCGATTCGCACCCCATGGATTGCTACGGCGCCAGTTTTTGCTTGCGCTGGGTTTTGGACACTTTTTGGCATCCTGGGACCGTCGTTGTTTGGGGACTGTAAAATGCCGGGAAAGTGTAATTTTTTGCAACGGATTGTCCCACGGGGAACACCTGCGAAGCAATTGCGGCCGGAATTAACGGTTCGCGCGGACTGCGCGATGGAATTTGACAGCTCGGTTTCGGTGCGTAGCAACCGCTGGGAGCGTTGGGCGCTCGCTTGGAGCCCGTTACTAGGCGTTCATCGGTGGCGAGTTTGACACTTTTCTGACATGTTCAGTGCCTGTGTTAGACTGATTTGTACGCAGAATCAGATTGACACTGCATGCGAGCGCTAGAAATTCGCGCGGGCAACTGTTGGCAAGTGTTTACATTTAGTTTCGCTTGCAAAATCACCATTCGCCGTCGGCCCCCAAACCCAAACATTCGCTGCGCTTGCATGCAGTATTCATACATCGCCTGCACTCTCTGATAAACGGTAAAACACTGCAAGTTGGTCAGATATTTCCCAGTTTTGCACTTCTGTCGGATGCATAAAAATATGTGTAACGATATCGCATGCAAGCTTGGCTGTTATGCGTAATATATATTAATAATATCTTGCGGGGGAAAAAAAATCTGAGTTATAAAGTATGGAAGTAAGAACAATAGCTAGCGAGAAAATAGTTTACACCGCGAAATTGTCAGAAGAAAACGTATTTTTATCGCGCACTTTACGTTAATTGCCGTTGCCCATAGAGCTCCGAAACGGCGAGTTGACGTCTGTGGTGGTGTTCGCTAACACATGCTGCCAAGGAGATCGGCCCTACGGTGCGCTGCGTATTTTCCCAAGCTATTCAAGTGTGTGGAAGACAGAAAAAATAAAGTTGTATCGGTGGTACAGCAATGAACCTCATGCTAACACAGCGCAACTTCGGCCAGCGCAATTAGGACACCCTTGCACTGGGCGAGAGCCAGATCGCTGCCATGTTATTGTGCGCCTCGCTTTAGATGAACTAAGGCGCGGAGCAATTTCTGGCCCCACTTCCAGCGGACATTCATTCAGCTTAAACATATAATGAGAGAACATCATGCAAGCCGGTACGAGCATTTATATGCAAATTTTAATTTGATACGAAGATCCTGTGATGGCGATGGCTGCCACACATATGAGCAAGTGCTGTGTGTGTGTGTGTGTGTGTGTGTGTGTGTGTGTGTGTGTGTGTGTGTGTGTGTGTGTGTGTGTGTGTTGTGTGTGTGTGTGTGTGTGTGTGTGTGTGTGTGTGTGTGTGTGTGTGTGTGTGTGTGTGTGTGTGTGTGTGTGTGTGTGTGCACGCGCTAGCAGCAATGAATACTCATTGGTGGACTCGTCTGTCCGCACGCTTACACCGTCCAAGGACTATAATTAACAAGCGCAGCTTAAGAATCCGCACTTACATCCTGTAAGTGACGATAACACGCACACATCACAACCAATTCAAGCTTTGTGATCTGCAACCTAGTGCCAAGTCTTATTTATTTCTCAACACAGCATTCTGTATTGATATATTAATTTTATGCAAAGCCCTGCACTGTGAGACACTAAACACTACCGAAATGTTGCTCTCTAGAAGAGGTTAGTTGTGTTAATGTACCGTGCAGAACACAATTCTTGCCACATTGTTCACAATTGTCACAATTCTTGCCACACAATTCGTTCCTTTAGGCTTTTATTGCTTTCGTTAACTCCCAGGTGTAGTTATTATAGTTACAACCCTTTCACCACTGCCAGTGTATTGTGCAAGTCAGCCCTATCCTACTACAGTTATATAATTCACACTACATATTTCCTATGCGCATCTCGATTATGCTCGCACTCAAGTATCGCCCATTGAATGCACGAAATAAGACACAGACATACTTGTCAAATGTGTGCGCTAGCATTCGCGTTTCACTTTTCTACACGGGATTTGGCTCTGAAACAACGCTTCGTTATAACCAATATTGCACGACTGTCCCCGTTCACAAGACCACGCCGTCTGGAACGTTTCACGTCTGTTCGTGACGTCCATTATTTAAATTACGCCTCAAAGTTGTCTCGTGTATTGTTCTACTTGATATGTATTGTGTTTTGTTATTTATAATGTACGGAGCTCTCCGTCAGAACTTTCTTTCTTTTTTTTTCTTTTTTTTTTTTCACAGCGCAAACTTATTGTCAGCCGACGGGGCCGGCTTATAATAAGCATCACCGCACTTTCTAGCACATTATCTAATTGTCAGATGTTACACCCTTTGTGATCAGCTAAGTTCCTAACCCATACACTAGCGTGCATCCACACTGCCACCAAATAAAGCTGCATGCAAACGGTTTGCGATTATACTATGAATCATCACCGCACGAGATCAGTACAAAGCGAACGTATTTCACGCCATGCCATCCCTGTTGCCATCGTGCAGTCTAAGGCAGTTCACTCATATCGTAATGGATTAATGCTT